>NC_056747.1:309824960-310022460 GCF_019279795.1 Protopterus annectens | reverse complement strand
ATATGATTTAATCCTATGCTCAAAATTAAACAACACTAGCTGTGGTGATCTTTAGATGCCACTTGCCTACCACAAACATACTTGTTTACTGATTTGGGTGGGATAATGGGGGGGGGGGTGAAAGTTATTTATTTACAATAATGATAGATTCAGGTGCTCCATCTCCCTTAAGACCCTGCAGGACTTAGCCACATGCTTAAGTTAGCGGGGGACTGAAAACTTTCCTAGACTTCAACTCCTCCCCTTTACCTATAAATCTACCTATATAGCACATGCCAGGATCACACTTGGCAATGTTTTCAACCTCCTCTTGGCCTTTCCTCTAAAGGACAGGGATGGGAGGGGACAGTTTATGTTGAAAGAGCATGACTCACATCATCTAGTTCTATCACTATTGTAAGTACATCACTTTCATATTTAGAACAATCCAATCCATCCTTTTTAGGAGCTGCAGGAAAGTGTCCTTAGTGGAATCATGAAAAAATTCCATTCAAGAAAGTGGTACTGAAGGAAAATCTAGACCTTGCAATCACATACGTTTTGCAAAAGTTTGCAAAGAAGCCCAGATTACAGCAGCTCAAATTTCATTTGGAGAAGAGATTTTGAAATATGCCTCAGACATAGCCATTGGTCTTGCAGAATGTGCTGCGGGAGCAAAAAGTGCAAACTGTGAATCTCAATATTTTTGAAGAGACTTTGTCCTGCCAATATAAAATTGCAGCTGTCTAAGAATATCCGGGCAATATAAGGTGCACTCCCTTTTACTGAAATGATTATCAAAAACACACAGATTAATGACTTGGTTCAAATTTTGTTCCTTGGCAACTCTGGGAGTTAAGGAAACTTTTACCTTGCAAGTCCACCCTATCTTTCTGAAGAGACAGACAGTGAATGTCTATAATTATGCCTGAATTTCTATAGCCACTAGAAAAAATAGCCTTACAAGATAAAAAGTTAAATTCTGTGGCAGAAGCAGGGTTGAAGATAGTGATGTCAACTTTTCTAACAAAATCTAAATCTTAAAGAAGCAATGAACTCTTGAAAGGGGGACATGAGGAAAGTACCACATGTAAAAGCTTTGTATACCTTTACAGAAGCCAGTGAAGTATTGTTGAAAATCAGAAATAGATGAAAATGGACTTTTACAGAGTATTAGCTGAGTCCAGCATTAAAGACTTGTGCCAGGTAGTCCAAAATGGCAGGAACATGAGCTGAAAAAGAATTCAACATTTTAGAAGTGACAAATTACAATACAATTCCACCTGCTTTTATAAATGTTCCTAGTGTTGGGTTTCTGGGCAGAGAAAAGGATCTGGATGCCCTAAGAAGGCATATAGCATCCCTAGCCATTAGTGGAAGTAGATGAAGTGTTAAGATAATTTTTTTACACATCCTCATTTTGGTAGCCTTGCTTGTGCCTGTAAAAGAAAAAAAAAATTGCATCATACTGCTTTGCACTGTTTTGGGGATTTTATCATTTCAATATTGTGCAACCATAAAGTTAGTATATTATATATAATGTTTGGGGGTGGGAACTTGTCTCCTGAAAACTCACTCATTTCAAACTGTTCCATTAATTGTAATGTTTCTTGGCAGTTTTTTTGTTTGTGAACTTAGCAATTGTAACTTTAGTCTTCATAGCTGAAAATTTGATAATAAAAAATGGTAAGATAGATACAGAATGGGGCCAGGTGAGACTTGCCAGGTGGGTAACAGAGCAGGGTTCTAAAGAGCTTCAAGAAACAGGTTTATCCAGATGAGGCCACAGCAGGTATTAAGTACAGTTGTGTAAAATTTTACCATAACAATAGATGCCCTTCTATTCACTGTTGCAGTATTCTTTACATAATGGATCTCCTGTCGAAGATAGCCCAATGTCTGGCCAGTATACCAAAGAGTTTAGATCTTATGGGCACTGTACATCACAGGTATGCTCCCCGTATAAGGTGTAGAGCATAATGGTGATGTACGGGTGTAAACACTCAGAAATAAATGCCCCAGGAAGTACAGAATACCCTCAGGGACAAAAGAGAACAATGTATATTCAGAAGGAAGAATCCAAAGGAAAAAGGGCTCCTTGGCCAGGAGGGCAACAAAAACACAGAGCAAGAGCTGGGGAACGGGGTAGGAACTGAATACTGCAAAAGCAAAAAGAAGGACATCTACTGTTATGCTAAGATTTTACTTAACTGTACTATGTCATTTCATATCACTTGTGACGAAAGGAGGTACTGCCAGCACAGGTAGCTGGTATTTTGGAAATAATTAGATGTCATTTGTGAATGTCAAACTAATTTATACAAGATGCTGGTGTTACAGATGTATCAAAACTGTATGTCATAAAATGTTTGTGTTGCAAATGTATTAGAACTGAATGGCATGTGTATATCAAACTGCTTTGTACAGACGTGTGTTGAAAAGATATTGGCAAAGTGCTGTGTTTGTAACCACAGCGTGCCTACTGCAGAGAACAGAAATGTACATGCACTACTGCAAGTGTTTAAAGGTATCTGTTTTAACAGAGGAAACTGGAGGGTTAACCTCAGTCCAGCAAACTTTAGAAAAATATCTGAAATTAAATCACTTTATAGGCTAGGCCATCTCACGGTTCTCAATGCAGCCAGAGACACAAATTATGTACTAAGAGGCTTTCTGTATTGTCTTTGGGGAGAAATAATTACTACTCTGAAAGCATGAAGGAATGCAATTGTTTTATGACTTCCAGCACTTACCAAAGATATAAGCAAAAGCCCTTTTCTGTGTATTTTTACAGGTAGATGCTAAATACTGCCAGCTCCCAGCAATGGGGGTTTGCATGAGAACTAGACGTCAGATGGCCAGGAATTATGTCATTCTGCAAGCTATCCCAGCAGTAATATTTTAGGTATTATTTTGAGGAGTCTCTTAGTGAGACAGAGCATTCTGTATTCTCTCTTGGACCTGACAAGAAGAAGAACCACTTACCACATTATCTGCCTTGCTCTATTAGTAAGTATTTAGGGTATAGTAATTCTCTTAGATACAGTCAGGAATATAGTGAAGCTTAGTTTAGATATTTTTCTTTATCTGTCTGAGCCTGTCCTGCAATGTTGTTTTAAATATTTCCTGTGATTCTGGACTCTGATGTCACTGTGGATATATACTTAGTATTTTCTTGTTCTTTTATTATTTATTAATAAATATAGTTACACCTTTCATTGTGGCTGAGCTTTGTAGAGATATGTAAGTTTTGAGAGTACTTGCATATTTATTTGGTGACACTGTGCGGGCCACTCCTAATAGCCTTGCTCTTGGTCAAACTACCATATGTATTAATATTACACAATAAAATTGTCCACCCTTTGTTAAGGGCCTTAAAGTAGCTGTCAATGAGTGACTGGTGGCAGTGGAAACTATCTTATTGTCTGGGCAGAAGGGGGCATAGCTAGTAAACCTATGCCAGCCTTTTCTGTGTGTGTGTGTGTGTGTGTGTGTGTGTGTGTTTGTGTGTAAATAAAACCTCAAAGTGTGTGTGTGTCAGCTAACTGAGCAGTGACACAAAGCACTGGTTGGACAGAGAGGGTGCTGGAGATACTGGCTTGGTCACTCAGCTGAGATCTCAACTCTATAACTGTAACAGTGGGGAGTCTTACTGGGGATCTAGAGAAAGAGTGAGAAACCAAGCCCGGACAGAATGTGATCTCTTTGTGCTCTTAATGGAAACTGCACTTGATGCAGACAGCTGATCTGGAAATACTGTGTGTGTACCTGTTATTCTCGTAGTGAACATCTCCCCACAGGTGCCAGTGGTGAGGATTGAGGCTCCTTGATTACTGGCCCACAGATGGGATATCCATGTCACATATTGGTTGTTGGTGGTGGTGGGTTGTCACATCACTGTTGGCAGTATTTTTTACATAAGGGAGAGTACAAGAGCTAAGAAGCCTGGGAAGAGTAAGGCATAGAAGAGCCTTCAAAACTTCAAACCCATGCAGAATAGCCCTAGCAAAGCCTGCCTTTGCCCTGGAAATAATTTGTAATGTTTTAGTGAAAGTATGAACAGGATGTTGCTCTCCTACTTTGGACACAATAGAAGATTCTTTGTGGGTTCTGCTCAAGCAGCTTTATTATATACAAACACATTACAATAGAAGTTTACTGACTTTAACGTAAGTAACTTATATACAAACTAACTACTACAATCATACATGCTCACTCTCTGGCTGCACTCTGAAAATGGCACTAGGAATAACATGTGCCCTGTATTTATATGTACACACAGCCCTTGACAAGCTTCTTAAAGCTACAGCATGTGCACAATGATCTATATCCTCCCTCTTTGAGAAATAGCTCATGCAATGCTATGAATGTATTTGGCATGCAGATATTACAAGTAGTTCTTAGGTTAGGTACATATATACAGTCATGTCCATGTTGCTGAGTATTTCACACTGGACTTGGATATTCAACAATATCATGTGACATAAAACTGGGATTTAGGTTTAGCAACTGGAGCTGTCTCTATAGAATGTTCAACCTTAGAAGTATTTGGAACATCCTCAGGAAAAGAAGTAGAGGTTGAAATACACTCTGGGATGGGATCATCATCTGGTTCGCTCTGAGATCTAGAGTCGGTATTGCAGGAACAATGCTGTGATGATGATTCTAGTACAGGAAGAAGATGCCTGTGATTTCTCCTGTATTCCATACCCTCGGATTCTACAAGGTAGGATCTCAGCTTGGCACATATGCTTATAACTTGACCAATCTGGTCGAAACCTTTCGCAATTTGTATCCTCACAGTCTCTCCTTCCCTCAATGGACGAAGAAATCTGCTCAATTTATCATAACTGCACTTCTGGATAGAATGCTTTTTGAATAACTGAGCCTTGATGATTTTGTTGTTTTTAGCTTTATACCTCAATAAACTGGAACTAATAGGAAGTGTCATTCTGGTTTGTCTGGATAGAAATTTTTAAGTAGGTGAGACAAGTATACTGTCACGGGGTATGTTTCTGAAATTAAGTAGATTCAAAAAGATATCAGTATTGTCACGCTTTCACCTTTCAAGTAATTGCTTGGCACTCTGCACTGCATGTTTGGCTAGTCCATTTGACTGTGGATATTCAGGACTGCTAGTAACATGTACAAAATCCCATTCTCTTGCAAATATCTGAAACAACTGACTAGCAAATTGAGTACCATTGTTGGAAATAACTTTGTGTGGACTACCATGGACTGAGAAATGACATTTTAACTTAGTAATAACAGTAGTGGATGTTAGATTAGGTAGTAAGTCAATCTCAAACCAGGTCAAATAAGGGTCTACCAATACTAATTAGTGTTGATTGTTCCACTCAAAGATATCAGTGGTAACTGTTGACCAAGGTAGTTCAGGAACTTGACTTAGCTAAAGTGATTCTCTTTGCAAATGCGGTCTAGTACTATTGCATACTGAACAAGAAGAAAGTACTTTATCAATGTCTTTCAGTAATGAAGTCCAACATAATAGTTTTCTTGCTCTGCACTTAGCGGATGTGGAACCTGAGTGGCAACAATGCAAAATCTGGATATATTCTTGTTGTAAGGAAGCAGGAACAATTATATCACCTTTGAAAATAATGCCATCTTCCATCAACATTGCATCTCTGTAAGGAAAATATGTTTGCACTTCAGGTGGTACACTAAATTGCTTTGACGGCCATCCAACATTAATGTAGTGATTGAGCGTTTGCAAAATTGGATCAGTCTTGACCTCTCAGTTCATCAAGCCTAGTAGTAGAGAAATTACACACTGTCATCATGTCAGAGTCAAAATTCTTTGCATCAAGCTGTTCTATCATATTTCTGGGCAATCTGAATAAGGTATTAGATAAAGTAGTTCACCTTTTGTACAGACAATTTTGAAGTTGCACTTTTGCAATTTGAGCAGCATTCTTTGTAATCTTGCTGGAGCTGAATGCAGAGGCTTCTTTAGAATAGTAACTAGAGGTTGACGGCCAGTTTCAATCAGACTAGCTCGGCCATGAATATAATCATGAAACTTGGAACTTGCAAATACTATTGCCAAAAGTTCTTTCTCAATTTGAGCATATTGCATTTCAGTTTGGGTAAGTGTTCTAGACGTATAGGCTACTGGTCTGCCCTCTTGAAGAACAACTGCACCAGGACCAAATTTTGAAGCATCACAGAAAAGAGTGACTGGTATATTCACATCATAGTATCTTAGTGCAGGTGGGGTGGGAATTTTCTGCTTAAGGTCTTCAAATGCCTTTTGGTGGTGTTCTAACCATAACCATGTAACATCTTTGCGTGTCAGCTGTCTTAAAGGTGCTGTCAACTCACTAAAGTCTGGTGTAAACTTGCCTAAATAGATGACCATGCCTAGGAAATGCTGTACAGCTTGAATATTATCTGGTGCTGACATCTCAAGAATAGCTACTTGCTTGGTCAGGTCTGGTCTCAACCCTGTACTGGTAAATAAATGACCTACATATGTAACTTCTGGTAGTCTGAATTTGCACTTTAGAGGATTGAGCTTCAAATTTACTTCACATGTTCTGTCTAGAACTCTCTTTAGGTTTCTGTCATGCTCTGCTTCACCATTACCTCCAACCAGTAAATCATCTACTATTATGGCACAAGGATAGCCTGAAAAAATTTGCTCCACTGCACGCTGGAAGACTTCACTTGCAGAATTTATTCCAAATGGCATCCTTAGGAATCTGTTATCTGCCAAATGGGGTACCAAAAGTGGTTAGTAATGAAGATTTGAGAACAAGCACTACTTGCCGAAATTAACTTTTTGCACCCAAGACAGAAAAATCAGTGGCATTCGGTATTAGAGCTGCAACCTCCTTGACTGTACGCATTAGATTATGTGGTCTCTTCAATGCTTTGTTCAGATCTCTTGGGTCAATACATACTCTGATTTAGTCTGAGCCTTTTTTGTGAGCTGCTACCATAGATGACACCCATTCATTTGGTTCTGTAAATGTAGTACTTTGTTTAGGTCGAAAGCCATGTTGTGTGGGATTGAGCAGGTTTGCTTAAAGTAGGCATTGCATGGGTTGCTTGTGAATGCACTTTTCCAAGAGAGTGGTGACAGGATAGCAATGGTCTAAAGTTAGAGATGTCTGTGGAGTTACCTACTCTATGAATAGGTTCAGTGTAAAATTCTTTCCAGACAGATGGGAGTTTTGATGCAGAGATAGATTGGTTGATCAAAATGGGTACAGGGAGAGCAGGAGAGTCAGCTGCTTGCTAGAGAAAGTAGGGAGGAATGTTGTCGGCTGATGTAGAGCAAGGTTTTAATTTGGAGAGTAGAGATTTGATATAAGTAGCAGATACAGGTCTGAGGTGAAAAGTATTAGAGGGGTTGATAGTAGGAGAAGGGTTAGTGATGTTAGTAATGTTAGTTGTAGAGGGGTTAGTGTTAATCATCTTATATATGGATTCAATAAAATAGGTGTTAAAGATGGAGGCAGTTTCTTCAGGTGTCTTGTTAGGATAGGGATTAGGGGAAGAAGGGTTTCCAGGAAGCAATATTTGGTTGACTGAATTCCAGAATTTTTTTGGATTAGACTTTAGTGCTGTAGGAGGGTTAAAATAGAAATCCTTTTTGTCTTTAGTTATGTGTTTTTTTTTTTTGTCATTTTTCTGAGTTCCTTGTATTTTTGCAAATTAGAGGGGAGCTTGGTCCTTAGCCAGGTTTTCCACATCCTATCTCTAGATTTCATTAGCATGCAAGTAACCTTGGTTAGCCATCTGGATATATTAAATATTATATGGACTGTACGAGGGGTGCTAGAGAGTTAAGTATGTTAATGGAAGGTAGTGTTCCTGCATAGCTACTGGAACTCTTCTTGCTGGTCTGACTACTGGAGTGACCTCTGGGTCTAACTTCATGGTATACAAAACTGGATGTTTTCCCAACTCGTCACAGAAAACAGCATATTCTGCAAAAAAGGGCTTCAGAAAAATTGGAACTAGGATGTGCACTTATGTGATGAACAACTTTGGTAAAAGACAGCAGATTCATTGTCAAACTGTCTTTGAGACCCAATAAAGACTGTACTAGTCTTCGGACTACATAGAAAGCAAACTGTAACAGTTCTTGGCCAAATAACATGAAAGCATCACTGAGCCTTCGATTTGAATTTCTTCACCTCCATAAGCAAGACATTTCACACTACTGGCCGCACTGATTTGCTCATTGGTTCTCACTTCAGCAAATGTGTCCACTGACAAGACATTACACTTTGTGCTACTTTAAGCTCTGTGGATTTACTATTGATATGGGCTGTACAAAACACTTTGGTCTTTGACAATAAATTCACTGCATCATCTCCCTCACCAATTACTGATACACCACCTACACAGAAAGCAGAATTGCAGTCCACTTGATCAACTTGCTTTTTTGTGTGATCCTTCTTTACAACTGTGCGGGGTTTATTTGATTTACAAAACTTTTGAAAATGGTTCCATTTTTTTACACCTGTGACATTGCTGACCAAATGCTAAGCATTTCTCTCTTCTAGAGTCATGATTGCCATCACAAATAGGACAGTTAGCAATAAAGCTGGACTTGGGTTTTGCTGATTCATGCTTGTACTGCACTGAGGGTCTTGCTCCTCTTAACTGGACTAGTCTTAGAACTTGCTGAAAAGCTACATGGTTTCCCTAGTGAACCAGTAGGGGCTGTGGCTGCCATGCGGGTTAGGCCTACTTCTGTTTGCCACGTATTGCATGCTATCTACATTTGCTCTGGAGCCTGCTGAAACCATGCTCTTGTCACTCATAAGTGTACTTGTGTGTTTTTCTGTCACCTCGTGGATTTAGCAAATCTCAATGGCTTTATTCAATGTTAAATTACTGTCATGAAGCAAAATCTTTCTCACAGCAGCACTATTAATACCACATATAAGTCAGTCCTTTATTAACTCATCTTTTAAGTCAACAAACTGGCACATTTTGGCTTTGTTTCTCAGGTCAGTTATATAAGCTGCAAAAGTTTTCTCTGGTTTCTGATCACTCATGCAAAACAAATGTCTCTCTAATGTAATATTTGTCTGAGGGTTAGACATTTCTCCAAACTTGTACTTCAAACACTCTGGGTTCTCCCTTGATTCAGCCTGTACAACAATACAAGTATCACCATCTCCCTCACACACTGCTGGTGTATACACAAATGAACGCTCTCTTTCTATGGCCTCTGACCCAGCTAGGTTTTGAAAAAGTAATGCCCTGATACGTGCATCTTTATCTGAATAAGCTGCTTGTATAAAAATATTATACTCTCCAATTCTCTGCAATATTCTGATCAAATACAAATAGTAAATGCTTTTGTAATCTATCTGCCATATTAACACATACCAGTGAAGGGTTTTGCAAATAAGCATGAACAAATACACCAGAAATTTATGCCAGTATTTGTGACTTTGCCCAATAAGCCTCTGTATAACCTGAACTTTGTGAAATAAGTCTCTTGAGCACTGTAATACTCTTGAAATTACTGTGCTGTAAGAAATCACTTCAGTGTAAAAAACATATCAGATAACTGCATGATGCAAATGAACTGGGCAAGTGGAGCTCAGTCACTAACATTTCAAAGTAATTGTACTTTGTGAATAAACTGACAGCACACTGAAATTTCTCCAAAATGGTGGTAACTTGCTAAGCAAACACTCTGTAATGGCGGCACTTTGTTAATAAACACACCCAGCACAAGAAACTTTTCAAAATGGCTATACTTTGACTGCACTTCACAAAATAGTTGCACTTTGCACACATATAAACTCTTCAGAATACATGCACAGTAATAAGCACACACTGTAAGCACTTTTACAAACTTTCAGATACTTTGAATAACTCTAGTTATGTCCTTGATAAAATACGAAGTCGTAGTTATGCCAAAACACAGCAGTTTGTCAAAACACATGCAGTCGCCTTGCTATATTTACAGTTAATGTGCCCTTTCTTGCCCTTATTACATTCGTTTTGCTCGTTTAATCTCTTTTCATGCCCATTGTACTTTTCTTGTGCTTGTTTTACTCTAAACATGCCCGTTTTGCCTTAAACACACTCGTTTCACTTTTCTGATAATTGTTTTGTCAAATTTCTCCATTTTAAACATTTCTCTTTAGTTAATAAATATTCTGTGCCCCCCACTTGTTTAATAATGTGGTTTGTGCCCTTGTAATGCTCCGTTTTATCTTTTTTATAAAATAAACAGTTCATGCAAATTCTCATTACCTTTGATTCTTTTCTGGCTCTTTTTTGTGCTCGTTTCTCTTAGTTTAACTTCACTGTCATCTTTGTACCTTGTGGCTCCAAATATCATTCTCTGAAATCCTGGTTCTGACACCATGTAGTTACTTTGGACACAACAGAAGAGTCTTCATGGGTTCTGTTCAAGCAGCTTTATTATATACAAACACATTACGACATAATTTTACTGACTAACTTAAATAACTTATATACAAACTAACTACTGCAATCATACATGCCCACTGTCTGGATGCACTCTCAAAATGGCACTAAGAATAAGCATGTTCCCTGTATTTATATGTGCACACACAGTCCTTGACATGCTTCTTAAAGCTACAGCATACACACTCTGATCTACACAGAGAACCAAGTAGCAGCCTCATTGATGGAGTTGGTACAAACCCTTGAAAAATGCACCACAGCAGGCAACTACCATAGTAGAATGTGCCTTTACAGATGATGAAAGACATTTGTCTTGGAAAAAAAAATAAGAAAAGGAGATGGCATTAGAAATCCAGGATGAGATGGTCTGCCTAGAAACAGCCAAACCCAAAGTCCTGGGATGAAAAGAAACAAAAAGCAGCTCAGACTTGTGAACTGTCTTTGTTTTATCTAAATACCTAAGCTGTCTTTGTAGATCCATATCTAAATAATACCTAAGCTGTCTTTGTAGATCCAAGGTGTGAAGAATCTTCTCACTGGCAGACTACGGAGAAGGTGCAAAGGAAGGACGATGAACAGACTAATTAAGAGATAACTCATTGACCACCTTGGGCATAAAAGGATAATTAGTTTGATGAGACACCTTTTCTCTGTGAAATACTAAAAAAAGGGGAATAGCCATGACAGCTTGAAGTTCAGACTCTCTTGGCTGAAGTAAGAGCCAAAAGAAGAACAGTCTTTCAAGTACAATGTTACAATGAAGCTGAAGAAGCAGGCTCAAAAGAAATCAGAGTCAGTTTTTCAAGTACAAAATTAAGGTCCCAAGAAGGCGGAATAGGCTTTCTGGAAGTTCCTGATATGAAGAACACCTTACAGGAATTGTTTGACCTCAAACCGAGAGGCCAGAAGAGGATTCAATGGCAGACAAGCATTAATTACTAAAAGGTGAGTTTTAACTGAAGAATATACCAAGCCAGCATGGGGCAGATCACACACATAAGAGAGAACCAAAGGAACCTCCAAAGAGAGGGGATCCTAATGGCAAGATAGGCACCAGATAGAAAATCTTTTCCATTTGGGAATATATGATTTTTTGGTAGTGGTTTTCCTGACCTCTTGTAGAACACGGAGCACGTTCTCATAAAAGAGGTATATAAAAAGAATCAAAACCCTGCCAACCACAGTGTCATTTAAAGACTGGCCAGGTAAGGAAGGATAAGAAGTCCCTTGTCTTGTGTGAGAATATCCACCTGGTGAGGTAACTTGTTGTGACTGGCTCTGGACAAGTGAGAAAAAAGGGGGAAACAATGCTGTCTTGGCCAAGAGGGAGTCACCAGCAAGACTTTGGGAGAGTTCTGCCTCATCTTATAGAGAACTTGTGGCAGCAGATGACAGGGTAGCATGCAGAAACATCCCCTTCCAAGGAAAAGACAGAGCATCTGCTTTCCAAGACACAGGACTTGGCACTCTGGAACAGAACTGGGGAAGTTGCCTATTCAGAGGAGAGGCATAAAGATCTACTTGAGGAGTATCTCACCGATGTACAATGTCCAGAAACACCTCTCTGTGAAGCATTCATGTGTGAGGCTGAGTCCTGGACCAGCTCATAGAATGTGCCACTAGACTGTGCTCTGAAGTGATGCAAACCACCTGAAAAACAGAAGATGTAGGACTGAAAAATCCCAAGCCTGGAAAGCCAGTCTGCAAAGAAGGTAAGATTTTGTGACCTTTATTTGCTGATGTATCACATGACTGTGGTATTGTCTGTAAAAATCTTTAGGTGTCCTGAAATCCAAAGGGAGTGAAAAGCCTGGAGAGCTAGGAGTGCAGCCTTAATCTCTTTCATATTGATATGGTTTGTTATCGGCTGATGGGACTAAAGACCATGGACTTTCAGGTTGTTGGAGGAAGATCCTCAACTGTGACTGGAAGCATCCATGTACAGCTTCTGGGTAGGGAGAGGAAGCTGAAAAGGCAGACCTAGATTTAGTGAAATCTGATTAATCTACCAGAGGAGTCTGAGCTAAGTAAAAGAGGAACCAATGTACCGTGAGATACCAATGAAATTTCTTCATGTGGAGTTTGGCATAAGGATCCATGTGAATGGTGGATGCCATGTATCCCAGGGCTTGGACAATTTTTCTTTCAGGAAGGACTGAAAGCTGAAGAAGAGGCTGGAAGTAAGTAGTCAAAGACAGGACACTGGAAGGCAGGAGACAAGCCAACATTGGGATAGCCTGAATCCTGCAACCCAAAACATTTGGTCATGAGAGGGAGCAAAGACAGACTTTCTGAGATTGTGAATGAACCCCAGACTGTGCAGAAAAAGTATAGTGAAGTGTAGATTTTGAAGCAGGGGCTGCACAGAGAGGACTTGAATTAGAAGGTCATCTAAATAAGAGAATATCTGAATTCCCTGAAATCTACAGAAAACTACCACAGGGGCCAGACATTTGGCAAATACCCATGGAGCTGTAGAAAAGACCAAAAGGCAAAGCAGAAAATTGATAATGAGAGGGAAAACCAGAGAAATGTAAAAAAAAAAAAAATCCTGACAAGAGGGTGAATCCTTAAAATGGAGAACATCGATATCTGTGCATTGACTGAGACCTGGTTCAAGGCTCCAGAGAGCACCCCTGCACTTCCAAGGCTATAACTCACACCACACTTTTTGGCCATGTAACCTGGACCGGAACACCAAAGGTGGAGGTGTGTCCATATTCATTAAGGATATCCACACCTCCAGGCTAGTTGCTCAGCATAATGCAGCCGAGGTTATTCAAGTGCAACTAACTCTGGGCAAAACTGCAATCCAAATTGTAGCTGGCTACAGATCCCCCACCATGCCCCAGGATTCCCACTCCTCTTTTCTTGATATAATGAAAAATATTAGGGTTCAACCAAACACCCTAACAAAGGGCTATTTCAAATACCCCACCATTAGCTGGGAAAACTACTCATGTACCAACTCCTTCGCTCAACACTTTCTGGGATTCATAAACTTCATTGACCTGGATCAACAATATCAGACATCTAGTCATTACCAACATGAGTGACCATGTTCCACACCTGAAGTCAACGCCTCATTGGTCCGATCCGACCATAAGCTAACTACCCTAGATATCCACATCCTGCCCCCACTCCCCATTAAGGAAACCATGGTAAAAAATGTCTCCAAAGCCAACTTCATACTTCTTAAGACAGAAGTGGTGAACTTCATGACACCCATGCAGATGGACAATACAGTTATGACTACTGAATCCTACACAATTGCACTTTATAAACACTTACACGAGTGCATGGATTGTGCTATTCCAAACAGAACCAAGACGCTATCCTCCAAAAAAAGGAAACCAATCTGGTGGTTCCCCTGCCATAAACAAACTGTACAACAGAAGGAAGAAACTGTTGCAAAAGAGAGCAAAATCCCATGAGTGTGGGGGGGGGGGGGGGGCTCCCTGGTCAGCCTCAGTAAGAAGCTGCGATCTCTCATAAAATCCTCCAAAGCTAGTTATGAAAACGAAATCACCACTGATTCTAAAGACAACCACAAAGCATTATAGCTATGTCAAGAATCTCAATGGCAACACTCAGATCTGCTCTGAGTTACAGCGCAATGGCACCAAATATACAGACCCAACTGATATTGCCAACATCCTGGCAGACAGGTTCAGTGCTAACTTTACCCCCCCTCTCACCCCCTAAATAGCTCATTTCTATACCAGAAGAATGCAAAGTTCCTGTAATCATGGCTGCACACGTAAAAACCACACTCTCCAAAGTTAAGAACACAGCATCTATGGGACCAGACAACATCCCAGGCTGTGTTCTGCATGAACTACAGAATGAACTGGCACCCCAACTAAGTACCATGTTCAATCACAGCCTCAACTCAGGCTTTGTGCCTGCTAAATGGCACACAGCAATGGTTATCCCACTCCACAAGGGGGGGGCCACCATGGACCCTGGGAACTACCGCCCCATTAGCCTGACTAGCCTGGTCTGCAAGGCCATGGAACGTATCTTCATGGAACTTATACACAAAGACACTGGTAATCTCCAAACTCTGGACCTGACCCAGTTCGGGTTTGTAAAAGGCAGATCATGTCTCCTAAATCTGATAGACTTCTTTGAAGCAGTCACCAAAGCTGTAGACGAGGGTAAGGTGGTTCACACAGCCTATCTAGCTCTTGCCAAGGCTTTCAATACCATCCCCCACTCTGGAATTATAGATAAACTCACTAAACTAGGTATAAATCCCTCTGTCACAAGATGGGTTGCCAACTGGTTCACTGACAGAACCAACACTGTGAAAGTAGCAGACTCCAAATCCGACTTCAGACCAATGACAACTGGAGTACCACAGGGTTCAGTCCTGGGTCCTCTCCTGTTTGGTATCTATTTCTCTGAAGTACAGGCTAACACAGAAGGTCTTTGGCTAATGAAGTTCGCAGATGACTGCAAACTAGGCGCCATAATCAAAACTCCTAACAATGTGGACATCCTACAAAAGGGCCTCACTGAGACAGATGCCTGGTGTCAAAGCCATGGCCAAAAGCTCAATGCCAAAAAATGCACTGTTATCCCCTTTGGTAAAAACTCTGTACCCATGAATTATAACATAGGCGGTACTATACTTAACACCAAAAGTGTGATAAGAGTCCTTGGGACACAGGTGGACAGTAGTCTCTCCTTTGATAATCACATCGCCACAGTAGTCAGGAAATTCTTCTACGTGGCACACCTCATCACAAAAGGTTTCTCATTCAGAAAAAAAAGAGGTCATTGTTCCCCTCTACTCATCACTCATTAGACCCATTATAAAGTACAACGCCCCTTTTGGTATGTACCTCACAAGACATCTACAACAACTGGAAAGGCCGCAGAAATACCTCACAAAGATGATCACTGGCCTCAAACAGATGCCCTACATAGACCGTCTCAAAAAACTTCAGCTTTACTCCATCACATATCGCCTACTCAGAGGTGATCTCTGCCTAACATACAAAGTTATGTCAAACCCAGAGCTGTTGGACATGATCCACTTAAAGAAATCCCAATCCCTCTGAGCTACATGCTCTAGGGACCTAAACCTTGTCATCACAATAAACAGAAAATGCCAGAGGGATAGATTCCTGTCCCAGAGACTTCCCATACTCTGGAATAGACTACCTATCTATATCAAACAAAGCTCCTCATTAGCACTCTTAAAGAAAAATCTTGATGATTGGATGGGAAATAGGAAATTCACCCAAGGGATCACTTCTGTGGCTCTGCTCAACAGTGGCACAGGAAAATAATTTTCTTGTGTGGCAAAAGCCAGGGTACTTTTTTGGCTGGGCTTGTATAGGCCCCAGGGCCGATAGCCTAGTACCTACCTATCAACGGGAATATGGAGGTATACGTCCTTCAAATCCAGAGATACCAAAAAAGCTTGAGGTAGCAAAAGAGGGAAAAGTTTCTGAACAGAAAACATCCTGAAGGAAGGAACCTTGAGAAACGTGTTGAGCAAAAGTCTACAATGGGCCTTCATGCCCCCTCCTTACAAGGAATCAGCAATATTCTGGAATAAAAACTATACCCTGATAAGACAATGGAAAGAACACAGGCATCTGTGGTTATCTGTTGTCGAACAGGAAAGAAAAGGGAATCTGTCTGACGGGGCTGTCAAACAGAGGCAGATTTGTCTGAGGGGGATGTCAAACAGAGGCAGATTTGTCAGGAAAAGAGCGTTCTTGGGCTGTAGACCTTTGACTGGATTTGTCTGGGAAAGTCCACTTAGTAACCCTATTTTGCCAAACAGGTTGTCTAGGCTGCCTATGGAGAAAAGAAGATTTAGATGGATAGTTCCTCTAGAACTTAGACACAGGGGATACAAGAATTAGCTTCATATCTTGCGCAACCTTGTCTTTATCCTGAAGAGTTTTAAACAAGTCTGCAGCAGTAGTGTGAAAAAGGCTCATGTCCAAGGGTGAATCTAAAACTATGGCCTTAATGTCCTCAGGCAAGTCTTGAAGGTGCAACCAAGAGCAACTCCTCATGACAGGACCAGATGCATTTGCCCGAGAAGGGGCATCAGCTGCATTATGGCTGCATTTAATGGAATAGTAATCCAACTGTGAGGCAGAGATGAGACGAGAAAGAGCAGAAGTGTTACTTTCCAAATCAGTCAACCCTCCCAACTGGGAGAGAAGAACTAGGACAAATCTAGTCACATGGGTCTGATAATTAATGGCCCTAAAAGCCAAAGTATATGAAATATACATTTTTCCCATACCTCTACCTAGCACTACTGTCCTTATCAGAAGGTAAAAGCTTGGAAGAGGAAAGCAGTTTGGATTGGATGGCATATTTGTGGACAGATGAAAAACTTTTATAAAAGTATTTATGATCCTAAGGAACTTTATAAAATCTGGCTGGCTGGCTTCTTGTAGTCCAGAAGTTGAAAGTCAGAAGCTTGACAAGCTGCTGTAAATGTTTCCAAAAGGGCAGTTAAGACAGGAGGGACTACAGAGGATCTAGGGGAGTCCATTTGCAAGAGTTCATAAAAAGAAGTTATGTCCTTACCATAACGTTCCATGTGGAGTGTTCATCTCGCCTTTGTTCTTACACATGGGTTCGGAGCCGATCCTCGGCTCTGAGTCGGCCGCTTAGCAAAGCTCTGCATCGAGAAGAAGCTCGAGACCAACCTATCTCCCACAATTCCCTCTGCCCTTACCTCAGATCTAGTTTGCAAAAAACAACACCAGATCCAGCAACAATAATATAAACATACACACATACAAGGGGCGTAACTGAAATCAGCAACATAACAGAGAGAAACCATCAGCGGGAGAACCAGACCAGACCTGTAAACCGGACGTTCTTCCTGACCTGAGGGTGGGAGGGTGGGAATGTAAGAACAAAGGCGAGATGAACACTCCACATGGAACGTTATGGTAAGGACATAACTTCTTTATGTGAGAGTGTTCAATCTCGCCGTTTGTTCTTACACATGGGTAGCGTCCCTAGCTCTGTGACCCTGAGAGACTCACGGAAGAACGTTCCTGAGCACAGTGGAACCAAAGGTTGCCCTGTCCCTGGAAATCCTATCCACTTTGTAATGAGTGATGAACGTATGTGATTTAGACCAAGTGGCGGCCGCACAAATAGTATCCAAAGGTAGGCGAGCCGCATGAGCCAAATATGTGGAAACTGACCTAGTAGAATGTCCTTTTGGTTTGGTGGGCAAACTTTGATCAGTAGCAGCATAAACAAAGGTAATACAATCAGATAGCCATTTGGAGAGAGTATGCTTCGTCACTGCCATGCCCTTCTTGTTGTCTGCAAAGGCTATAAAGAGCTGGTCTGCTTTTCTATGATCTTTAGTTCTATCTAGGTAGAATCTGAGTTGTCTATGAACATCCAACTTGTGCAACATATATTCCAGCTTATTGGAGTGGTTTTTGAAAAATGTGGGGAGTTCAATGGATTGATTAATGTTGTTGACTGAACAAACCTTGGGGAGAAAAGAGGGGTTGGTGCATAAAGATACCCTATCCGGGTGAAAAATTAAATATGGGTGTTTAATGGAAAGAGCTTGAAGTTCCGACACTCGTCTGGCTGAAGTGATAGCTACTAGAAAGAGAGTTTTCCAGGACAAGAACTTTAAGGAACAGGAAGAGGCTGGTTCAAAGGGTGGTAGCATTAGCTGGGATAAAAGGAGGTTTAGATTCCACGGAGCTGTAGGAAACCTGACTGGTGGTCTAAGATGAAAGGATCCTTTTAAAAAGGCTTTACAAAGCCTATGGGCCATAATAGGTGCTCCATTCTCCCCTACATGAAAATTAGAAATAGCAGCCAACTGAACCCTCAAGGTGGCAGTAGAAGCTCCTTGGTGAAATAGCATGGATAGGAACTCTAAAACTTTGTTTGGTGGGGCTATTAAGGGATCTAAATGTTGTGCAGTTGCCCAGTATGCAAAATGTTTCCACTTACTAGTGTAAATTTTTGTAGTGGAAGCCTTATGAGAGGCTACTAGAATGTTCTGAACCGCCGGAGAAAGAAGATCAGACCTGGCTAAGAAGGGAAGCGGAGCAACCAAGCTGCTAATCTGAGGGACAGGAGCGATGGGTGGAGAGCTCCTGACGAATGAGTCAGTAGATCTGGCACTGGGTCCAGGATCCAGGGCTCCCGTATTTGGTGTGCTTGAAGAAAGGGAAACCAAATTTGACGAGGCCAGAATGGGGCAATGAGAATTACAGCCCTTTCCAGATCCTTGGCTTTCTGGAGAAATCTCGGTATCAGAGGTATAGGGAGAAAGGCATACAGGAGACCCGGGGGCCAATCGTGAATCAGAGCATCCCTGGGGACATCCCCTGGCGGGGGTAATAGGGCAAAGTAGCTTCTGCATTTGGCGTTCATTGGAGACGCAAACAGATTGCAGCAAGGCTGGCCCCACTTGCGGAATATCTTGTCCGCTGTTGTCTGGTTGAGGGACCACTCGTGAGGTAACAGGATGGCTCTGCTTAACCTGTCCGCTATAACGTTGGATAACCCCAGGATGTGCGTTGCTATCAGAAAGCGACCCGTGGACTCTGCCCATTGCCAAATTCTCATGGCCTCGCTGCATAACTGGTAAGATTGGGTTCCCCCTTGTTTGTTTATGTACCAAACTACGGACATGTTGTCCGTTTGAACTGCAATGGTCCCTAGAGGTAGAAGGGAGGAAAAGTGTTGCAATGCTAGAAACACTGCCCTCATCTCCAGGACATTGATGTGCAGGTTGTACTCTAGATTGGTCCATTCGCCTTGGACTGTCTGTCCCTGAAAGATGCCCCCCCACCCTATCAGGGAAGCGTCCGTGGTCACTGTAGCTGTTGGTGCGGGTAACACAAACGGTCGACCGCCGATGAGATTGCAATTCTGTAACCACCAAGACAGGTGTGTTTTGCAGGTGTTTGTAATGTGAATTTTGAGTGTCAGCAGTAACTGTTGGAATGACCATTGTGCGAACAGCAGCCATTGGAGAACTCTCATGTGTAGTCTTCCCAAGGGAATTGCAATGAGGGAAGCCGACATGAGTCCCAAGACTTTCAGAACCAGTTTGGCTGGGGAAGTAGAGATATGTGTTTTTGTAGGGAAGCTATTCTTTCTGGGGGAAGTCTTAGAAGCAAGGAACGGGTATCCAAATCTGCCCCTATGAATGAGATATGCTGTGATGGCTGTAAGGAAGATTTTTTGAAATTTATCGAAATCCCTAGCTGAACACAAAGGCCGAGTGTGTAGTCCCTGGCCTGTATCAGTCAACGCTCGGTGGTGGCAGTAAGCAGCCAGTCGTCCAGATACGGAAACACCCGGAATCCTAGGCGTCTCAAGTGAGACGCTACCACTGCCATGCATTTGGTGAAAACCCTGGGGGCTGATATTAGACCAAAGGGCAGGGCCCGAAACTGAAAGTGGCTGGCTCCCAGCCGGAAGCGCAGGTGATCTCTGGACGCTCTGGCCATGTTGATGTGGTAGTATGCGTCCTTGAGATCTATTGAGCACATCCAGTCATCCTTCTGTAAGAATGGAAGGATCGATTGAAGTGTGACCATCCGGAACTTTTCTTTCTTCACAAAGGTATTGAGCTTGCTTAGGTCCAGAATTGGCCTCCAGTCCCCTGTCTTTTTTGGAACTAAAAAGAACCTTGAGTAAGTTCCGAATTCTCTTTGGTCCGCCGGGACTGGTTGGATGACTCTTCAAGCAGCTTTGAAATTTCTATAGCTGCAGGTTCTCGCAGATGGGGCGGTACATCTGGGAATCTTTTCTGTGGTAACGGGAGAAATAGAAATGGAATTTTGTAACCTCTGGTAATAATACTTTTTACCCATCTGTCTGAGGTAAGACTTTGCCAGGCCTGAGGGTATAAAGCTAAGCGACCCCCGACTGCCTCCAGAGCAGGACAGTCGGGCCTCCCTTCAGGAGTGCTGGAAAGGCTTCCCAGGGATAGTATCCCTTTCGCCTTGGTTCTGCGGACCCCCTCTGCCGCCAGGGCGACGTCTTCCACTTCTGCCCCCCCCCTCTGCCTCTGGAGGGGGCATCACCCTGTGTGTTCGGGAAAGAACCCTGGGGTTTACGAAACCACATTTTCCCACCTCGTTGCCCTTTGGGGTACGGCCTGGAAGGGGTGGAAAAACGGACTCCGACAGCAGACAGAGTCTTTCCCTCTTGCTCACACCGGGTAAGGGTCTCCTTTACTTTGGGGCCAAAAAGAGTGGCACCATCAAAAGGGGCGTTAGTAAAGGAAGATTTGAAGGCTTCCGCAAAGGAGCATAGGCGCATCCAGGATTGTCTACGGAGAGCAATCGCTGAAGCCGCAGCCCTACTCGACCCTTCGGCTGCATACGAGATGAGCCTCATGGACGAGTTTACAATAGATGTAAGGGTATTGAGCTGTGCTGTAACCTTATCCACGACAGCAGCATCTGTAGTACCCTGGAGGGTATCTCCCAACTCTTTGACTAGATCCCTCTGTAAACGTGTAAAATGTGTCAAATAGTTCAGTGATCGCATGGAAAAAGTCGCTGAACTGAAAATGCGCTTCCCATATCTGTCCATGGTCCTAGAATCTCCGTTAGGCGGATGGACAGATGAGGAAGATTCAGACATCTCCTTTTTAGTGGCAGCTGCCACCACCATAGCGTCCACTGGAACTCCCTTTGTGAGGTATGCCTTATCCTGAGGGGCCGTAATATACTTATTAGGCTTTCTGGGAACTGGCTCCACTGTGTCAGGTGTCTCCCACGCCCTTCGAGCAATCAATTCCATTAACTCGTCGAAGGGCGGAGTGACCCAGGAGGAAGAAGGGCGAGCACCGAATGCCTTCAGCAAAACTGACTCATCCTCAGAAGGGGGTAGGGCTTGCCAATCACCTCTCTGTTTTAGGATCTCCAGGATGTCAGAGAAGGAGACATCATCTGAAGGTGATTTTGGGGACCCTTCTGACTCATCTAAGTCAGTGTCCGATATTAAGGACTCTTGTGGAGAATCCAAGTGCCTCCTCTTACACAATCTTTTCCTCGGGACCTCCTCGGGGGGGGGGGCATCCGATGAAGCCTCCGAGGAAGAGGGGGCTCCCTCTGGGAGCGGCTGAGACACTGGTGCTCAACGCTTTTGAGTAGTCGTAAGTGCAGAAGAGGACAACGGGCCTTTATGGGAGGGAGACGTTATTTCTGCTGAAGTAGTTGTCTGGGAAGACAATACCTTCCTCATAAGATCGAAGGCCCCCGGACCCCGAGCCGAGGAATCCCCCGGTTCCGAAGAACGCGGAGGAATCTCCGACGCAGAAGCCAAGGGCACCGACCCTGAGGACGGAGCCGAGGTGATCCGTGCCGAGGCGTCGAGAGGGAGAGTCGGCACCGAAACATCGGTTCGACTCTCGGTCCTGGAACCAAGGATAGATTGTCGGCTCAGCGAGTCCGGGAGTGGTTCTGACGGAGTCGAGGTCAACGGTGCCGACCGAGAAATAGACGGTTCCGGCACCAAGGGCTCCACTATCAATAGATCAGCGTCTCCCGGCTCCGAGGGCTGAGTAGGCCTCGGAGGAGGACCAGATGGAGACAAGGGAAGGCCTTCGAGTCTCGACACCAACTGAGAGGAGACTGCAATGAGTTTGGACAGGGCCGTGTTCTCCATCAGCTTCTGCACCACACGATCTACGTCGGTGTCGGAGAGGGGTCTGGAAGACCGCGTCAAAGGAATCGAGGACGGTGCCGACCTCAAAAGAGCAGGAGGTGGCAGTTCCGTCACCAGTTCCAAGACTCGAGGCTCGGTGACAGACACTAGTTCGATACTCGGCCCCGAAGTCTGTGGAACCGGTGAACGAACTTTAAAAGAAGAACTTGGAGCCGATGACGTAGGCTCCGAAGTCTTCGACTCCTTCGAAGATTTAGAAGTCTGGTCTGACTTATCTAAAGCCTCCTGAAAAGCAGGCTTCAGAAGACCCCTGTCCATAAGCTTCCTGCGCCTATCTGTCATGACCCTTCCACTAAAGGAGTGACATATGGAGCAGTCCTCCTGAAGATGGAGAGGGCCAAGACAGTAGACACAGGAGCTATGGTTGTCTCTGACAGACATCTTCTGTCCACACTGACATCTCTTAAAGCCTGACTTAACCTTCTCTGACATGTCAAAGTCAAGAAATGTCACAATAAACAGTGAATAACAATCACTACACTTAATCTTAGCCAAAGGCCGAGAAGTAATGATATGAAGTGACTAGTAATAAAATTAGCAGTCGAATCCGATATTTAGTAAGTGGGGTAGGCCCTAGGAATCCTAACTAAATAAAACTGTTTTAAAACACTAATAATTTAGTCAATTGGAACCAGAGACCATACACACACACACACTAACAAGTCTTACAAATCTAAGAATTTTAGATCAAAATTCTATTAGAGAAAAAAGGTATATCTTATCTGAAGTTGGCTCAGAGCTCTTCAAACGATGTGATCAGTTGCAGCGGCAAACTAGATCTGGGGTAAGGGCAGAGGGAATTGTGGGAGATAGGTTGGTCTCGAGCTTCTTCTCAATGCAGAGCTTTGCTAAGCAGCCGACTCGGAGCCGAGGATCGGCTCCGAACCCATGTGTAAGAACAAACGGTGAGATTGAACACTCTCACATTACCTCTTTTGAACTGTAGAAACCTAGGAACAGTCCAACTTAAAGTGTTCATCATACAGACCACTGTATCCCCAAAGGATAATTCTTCAGAAGGCGAGTTAAGGGACAAAAAATCTTAATTCATTAGACCCTGAGGTCAGAGGAGAGTGGACCTGGGATGGAATATACCAAAGATTCTTCACCAGAATCCAACTCTTCATCAGAAGAATCAGAATCCCTTGATCTCTTAGAAGTGGTGGAAGACCAGGGAGTAGAGGCAGGGACAAAACTCTTTCATGGATTTCAGAGCCATAAGGGCATTAAAAAGCCCCTTAGTAAAGTCCTGCCACTCTTTGGGAGGATCCTTATTCACAGCAGCTACATTTATTTGTTTCTTTTTTAAAAGGGGCATCTGCTTTAATAAATCTTGGAGGTTCAGACCCTGCTTAGATTCGATGAGGATACCAGCCACCTCTTCCCTAATAATAATTTGGGGTATACCCCAAGACTCTACAGATATAATCAGTTGTGGCTCGCCCACTATATCTGTACCACTGTATGCACAACTTTGGCAAATGTGCGAATAGACAGGTCCATGTCAGCTTCCCAACTGGTTTGCATTAGAAGGAACTGGCATCAGCAGAGGACAGTCCTTGAGTTCTTCATCCAACCCAAGGGAGCTGTCTGGTGGAAGCTGGACAACAGCAGGTTTCAGGATATGCTTTTTTTAATTTCGTAAGTGGCAGATGAACTTTAGGATGGGTATATTCGACCATGGTACCCTGTATCAAAAGCCTCAAACATTAGTTTTCTGAATAAATTGAAAGGGACAATAGATGGCTGTGGAGTGTCTTAGGGACAAACATCTGAAAAACAGCACACCGAGTATGGTTCTGTATACCACCCAAACAAAAAACGCACTTCTCATTTCTATCTTTATGGGGAATCTGGCTCCCACACTTGCATTTTCCCCTCCTGGATGACATCAAAACACACTAATACGAAGCAAAAAGAAAGGAAAGAAGGAAACCCAATGGAGCACTTATCTGGAGAAGGCGTGGTAGATGAACCAGCTTACTAAATTGGGTACACACCAAATACTGAGGTAGCGTTCAGACTGATAGCAAACACGTTATGAAGATAAAGCATTCGTACATCACATATATACCTTACACCTTGCACGTAGGACATATGTCTGACATACGATGCCTGGAATGTGTAAAGGCTTTGGTATAATGGACAGACATTAGCCTATGCTTGGCAGGATAGCCCAAGAGTAAGGAATGCTGCAACAGTGATAATAAGAAGTTATGTACTCACCATAACGTTCGATGTATGTAGTCCATCTCGCCTCACATTCTTACCCATGGGTTCGGAGCCGAATGTCAGCTCCGACTCGGCCAAACTCTAGCTTGAAGTCTTTCAATTGGCTGGGCTAAGATGGTATCCCATGCTGCACTGCTCTCTATCCCCAGATCTAGTTTGCTGTGAGTACCAGCACTCACTCTCCATGCATAACACCTAAGGAAGGAAGAATAAACCAAGAATGAAGGGAATTCTGAAACCAGGTCTAACCACTAGATCCTCCAGGACGGGGGAAGGTGGGGGGGGGGGTAAGTAAGAATGTGAGGTGAGATGGACTACATACATCGAACGTTATGGTGAGTACATAACTTCTTGATGTTATGTAGTCCAATCTCGTCTACAGTCTTACCCATGGGACAGCGTCCCCAGCACCTAAATCCTGGGAGGCTCAGTGGAATATACTCCTGAGCACTGTGGAACCAAAGGAAGCCCTGCCTCTAGATACCACATCTAACTTGTAATGAGTAACAAAGGTGTGAGGAGATGCCCAAGTAGCCGCAGCACAAATATCATCCATAGACAATCTGGCCTGAAAAGCTGTAGACGTAGATACAGACCGGGTAGAGTGAGCCTTCACTCGGAACGGTAAATCTCTTCCCCCTGAAGTATAAATGAAAGAAATACAACTGGAAATCCACCTAGACAACGTGACTTTTGAAACAGGAGACCCAATTCTGTTTTCTGAAAATGAAACAAACAACTGATCAGATTTTCTGAGGTCCTTCGTTCTGTGCAAATAAAATCGTAATTGTCTGTGCACATCCAACTGATGAAATTTAAATTCTGCCTTGTTCGAGAACTGAGGAAAAAACACTGGTAATTCAATGGATTGGTTAAGGTTACTAACTGATGTTATTTTGGGAAGAAAGGAAGGATTCGGTCTGAGAGAAACCCTGTCCTTATGAAAAATCAAATAAGGTGGTTTAATTGATAAGTCTTGAAGCTCCGAAACACGTCTGGCTGACGTGATGGCTACCAAAAAGACAGTCTTCCAAGTTAAGAATTTTAAATCACAAGTGGCTGCAGGCTCAGAGGGGGGTGAAGTAAGACCCTGTAGAACAAAGTTCAAGTCCCAAGGCATAACATGTTCAGAGACAGGAGGACGAAGCAACATAGTCCCTTTCAGGAAAGCCTTACAAAGTCTATGTGCCATTAGACTAGGTTTGTCTGCGATGTGAAAAGTAGAAATCACCGCCAACTGGACTTTAATGGTTGTGGCAGCTGATCCCTGGTTAAAAAGCATAGAGAGGAACTCCAATACTGACGAGATTGGAGCTGTGTAAGGGTCAATCTGTTTGGCATGCGCCCAGATGGAAAATCTCTTCCATTTTATTTATTTTTTTATTTATTTATTTTTTATTTTACATTTGTTGACCGAGCTAGTCTAACTGGATATATGTCCATTTTCAGTAGAGGCCCAGGGAGATAAGCTCCAAGACATGGTCCAAATACAATAATACAAGTACAAACAAATAAAAAAAATAACAAATAAAATCTAATATTCTAGTGAAAATAGCAATTTTCCTGGTATGGGGAAAAAATATATATACATCAACAATGGTAATGTGTATTTCAGCATAGAGGGTGTAACAGGATGTAACACTGAGGTAAAAAGTCACAAACAGGGCAAATTGAAAAGAACTTAGATAACAATGCAGGCTAAGTCAGAGGTAGATAAAAGGAAATAATCATAGTAAAAAGAAAAAGAGAAAAATCATCAGTAATTGCAACATGTGAATTACAGAAGAAAGGTTAAGCAGGATCTAACACTGAGGACCTGCAGTATAATATAGTACTAATTTTTAAGTATGCCAACATAGTATAGGTTAAGTCAGAAGTGAAAAAAGGGAGTTTGATGTGTAGTATTGTAGCAAAGGATTTGCTTAAGAAAAGATATATAAAGAGGAATAGACATAGTGAAAAAAGGTAGATCAGAAAAATATAATAAAGTGGGAAAATGTAGTAAAGGATAGTAAGCATTTGCTGTAATAAATCTTCCTGGTCGAAGGCTTATGAGAGGAAGATAGAATATGAACCACATCCAGTGAAAAATGGTGAAGCCTAACTAATGACGGAAGTGGAGTAGCCAAGCTGTCAACTGGAGGGTCCGAAGAGAGGGATGGAGCTGCCCTGACACATGAGTCAGTAAAAGTCTGGGTGTGGGTCCAGAATCCAAGGAGCGTCCATGAGATAGGGATGGAGAAAGTGGAACCAAATTTGACGAGGCCAGTGTGGAGCAATCAGAATCATTTTACTTCCCAAGGATTGCGTTTTCTGAATAACCTTTTACAGCAAAGGAATTGGAGGGAAGGCATATAGTAGACCGGAGGGCCAATCATGGACTAGAGCATCCCTTGGTGACTCCCCCTGAGGGGGGATAAGGGTGAAGTAGCTGCTGGATTTGGCATTGAGGGGGCTGGCAAAAAGGCCACAGCAAGGTTGACCCTACCTGCGGAAAATTTGCTCCGCAACTTGACAGCTCAGGGACCACTCATGAGGCATCAGAATAGCTCTGCTTAGCCTGTCTGCAATCACATTGGATTTTCCCGGAATGTGCGTTGCTACAAGAAAACGTTGGGAAGACACTGCCCACTGCCACACTCGTATGGCCCCTCTGCAAAGGGGATACGACTTGGTTCCTCCCTGTTTGTTCAGATACCATACCACCGACATATTGTCTGAGTGGATGGCAATAGTCCCGAGAGGAAGAAAGCTCTGAAGTGCTTGCAACGCTAGTAGCACTGCTCTCATCTCCAGGACATTGATTTGCATATGCATCTCGTGCTCTTGCCATGTGCCTTGGACTGTCCTGCCTAGATAATGCCCCCCCACCCCATCTGGGAGGCATCCGTGATCACCATGGCAACTGGAGGTGAAGGAACGAAAGGTTTTCCCGCACTGAAGTTGTCTGTGTGAAGCCACCAACTGAGGTCCTGTCTGCACCTGTCTGTGAGCAGAATAAGGTAAGGAAGTGGAAAACGTTGAAGAGACCACTGGGCCGAAGAGTAGCCACTGAAGGAGCCTCATATGTAACCTTGCCAGCAGAACTAACATAATCGTAGAAGCCATCGTCCCCAACAATTGGATTACCAATCTTGCCTTCACTCTCCTCAGAGGGAGCAAGGCGTAAATCTGTTGTAAAACTCTGATTCTTTCCTGTGGTAAAAACGCCCACATAAGCATGGTGTCTAATTCGGCACCTATAAAGGTGACACGCTGCAAGGGCAACAAGGCAGATTTTTTTCCAGTTCAAGGTGATGCCCAACTGTTGATATAGGTTGATAGTGATGTTTCTGGTCTGAAGTAGCAGATGCCTGGTGGTGGCAGTAAGGAGCCAGTCATCCAGGTATGGAAACACTTGGAATCCCTGACGTCTCAAGTGAGCAGTCACCACTGCCATGCATTTGATAAACACCCTGGGGGCTGTGGTGAGACCAAAGAGCAGGGGTCGAAACTGAAAGTGACTGGCTCCCAGCCAGAAGCGTAGGTGACTTCTGGATGCCCTGTCCATCTTTATGTGGTAGTAAGCATCCTTGAGGTCGATGGAGCACATCCACATTTCTTTTCCCAACAATGGGAGAATAGATTGTAATGTGACCATTCGGAACTTGGACTTTTTCACATGGGTGTTCAATTGGCTGAGATCCAAAATGGGTCTCAGGTCCCCTGTCCTTTTTGGCACCAAAAAGGATCTGGAGTAAGTCCCTAATCCGATCTGGTCTGAGGGGATATGTTGGATGGCTCCTTTTTCAAGCAGCTTTGAAACCTCTGAATCTGCGGAATCCCTTTGACTGGGTAGAACATCTGGGATTTTCTTGATTGGAGGGAGAGTTGACGAGAAGGGAATGATATATCCTCCGGAAATTATTCGTAGAACCCATTGGTCCTGGGTGATACCCTGCCAGGCCTCCGGGTATAGTGAGATGCGACCCCCGACTGGCTCCGGAAATGCACAGTCAGGGCCTCCCATCAGGAGCGGTGGTAGGGAGAACCACGAAAAGAATTGCAGTCTCCAGAGTTACGAGGGCCTCCTCTGCCCCTAGGGTGGCATCTATCTCAATAACCACCCCCTCCCCTGCCTCTGGAGGGGGACTCACCTTGTGCATCAGGAAAAAACCTCTGTGATTTCTTGAACCACATTTTCCCACTCCTCTGTGCCTTGGGATAAGGCCTAGAGGAAAGGGAAAAGTGACTCCTACGGCAGACAGGGTTTTTCCCTCTTGCTCGCACCTAGTGAGAGTGTCTTTCACCTTGGTTCCGAACAAAGAGGAACCATTAAACGGGGCATAGGTAAATGTAGACTTGAAGGCCTCCACGAAATGACAAAGGCGCATCCAGGCATGTCTCCTAAGAGCGACTCCTGAACTTGCTGCCCTACTCACTCCCTCGGCTGCGTGAGAGATCAGCCTCATGGAGGAGTTCACAATAGAATTGAGGGTAGACATCTGAGTGTTGACTTTCTGAGCCTCCGCCTTAAAAATGTTACCCCTTAGAGTATCTCCAAGCTCCTTTAGGAGATCTCTGGAGCTGTGTAAAGTGTGATAAGTAATTCAGTGACCGCAAAGTAAAGGCTGCTGAAGAAAACATACGCTTCCCATACCGATCCACAGTCCTAGACTCCTTGTTAGGGGGATGGACAGTGGAAGAAGTCGAAGCAAATTCCATCTTGGTGGCTGCTGCCACCACCATGGAATCCACAGGGACTCTGTTGGATAGAAATTCCTTATCAGAAGGGGCAGACAAAAATTTATTGCATCTCCTGGGGACTGGTTCCACAGAGTCAGGGGTTTCCCACACCTTTTGACAAACCAGATCCAGAAGCTTGTCGAAGGGTGGAGACACTCAGGAGGCAGAGGGCTGAGCATCAAAGGCTTTCAGGAACACCGACTCCTCTTCGGAGGGGGCTTTGGATGGCCAGTCACCTCTTTGCTTCAAAATCTCTAGGATGTCAGAGAAAGAAACATCCTCAGAGGATGACTTAGGGGACCCCTTGAGGTCGGTGTCTGATGTGAGAGACTCATCTTGGGAATCTATATACTTCCTCTTGCATGTTCTCTTTCTGGGTGGCTCCTCAGGCAAAGGCTCTGAGGGGCCCTCAGAAATATGGGGACCACTTTTGGGGGTACCCTGAGGCCTTGGGACTCCGCCGTCAAGAGATAGGGTGATCAGAGACCAGCACCGGTGCTGTAGGGGACAGAGTGACCAAACCGTATGATGCCACTGACGACCTGGCCAGCGCGCTCTGCATTGCCTCGAAAGCTGGTTCCCCCGGGTTTGAAGATTGACCAGCTATAGAAGACCTCGAATCAAAAGGGACCAGGTCCGAAGCAAAGACAGGAGCCAGGCTTTCCCATGCCAAAGCACCGAGAGGGAGACTAGGAGCCAAGAGGTGTCCCGATCAGACCGAGGAATCCTGAGTCCTGAACCCCGTGGACTGTGCCGACGGAGTTGGAGCTGACGCTGGAACCGATAAGCCAGGAGGGGCTGTTGGAACTGACCTAGGGACATCAAACGAAGCCGAGCACTCCGGCTCCGAAAGCTGAGATGCTCTCGGAGGAGGAAGTATCGACGTAGGTAGAGGGACCAGCTCTGGAGCCGACTGGGTCAGAGCCGAAAACAATTCAGCCAGTACCGGTGACTGGAGAAGTCTCTGCACCACTCTATCGACATCCACATCCGATAAGGTCCTGAAAGATTTAGAGGATAGGGAAGGAGATCGAGACCTCCTCTCTGAAGGAGACCTGCGAGGAGAACCGGCCTAATGCTAGGCGACCGGCTCCGAACAGGCTCCGAGACAATAGGAGCCAAAGCAGGTTCCATAGAAACAGACATTTCCTGTGGCCCCAAGAACAATGGAGCTGAGGATGTCATCGAAGATTTAGCTGTTTTCTCCGGTGGCTCTGAGGATACTGATGGAGCCGGGGATCTCTTTTTAGCCTTAAAAGATTTAGCTTTAGATGGAGAAGACTTAAAGCTGGAAGCACTCCCCAAACCCTCCTCAAAGGAGGGTTTCAGAAGTCCCTTCAAAATCAGTTTGTTCTTCCTTTCCTGAAGAACACGTGGGCTAAAAGCATGACAAAAAGTACATGATTCCTGGAGGTGAATCGCTCCCAGACAGTACACACAAACAGAGTGTCCATCAGTGATAGACATCTTATAACTGCACTTACTGAAGCCCGAGGGCTTATGCTCCTTAGTATCTTTAGACATAGTCACTATAAAAACTAAGTCACTAACCCAACAACCAGACCAACGGTCAATCAGCCACAAGTGTGGGAACAGAACAGACAGTACACCACAAAGACCTCTAACTAAAACGGTCCTAGAACACAAGGTCAAGAGGGAGGACTAGTTCTTCTAAATTAAACGGTCTTAGCCCAAGGGAAGGTAAGTTAGCACACAAAGGTAAGCGAGGGGACAGACTAGGTCCTCTAACTGAAACGGGCCTAGCCTGTTGGAAACAGCTAGTGGGATACCACAAGAAACATGCTAAGACAAGAAAAAAAACAACTTTTCCACAAACACACTCAAAGATAACACACAAACAGCTATGAAAATAGCTTTTTTTTTGCAAAAACTTCTCTGCTATAAAGATGAAAAGAATACTTAGCCACAGCCAAGAGCGAGACCACGTCCGAGCTACACGAGCAGCAAATGAGATCTGGGGATAGAGAGCAGTGCAGCATGGGATACCATCTTAACCCAGCCAATTGAAAGACTTTGAGCTAGAGTATGGCTGAGTCAGAGTCGACATTCGGCTCCAAACCCACAGATAAGAATGTAGGCAAGATTGGACTACATAACATGAAGGATGTATAGCTTTAGTTATGTTAGTGAGAAAGTTTTTGGCTCTATAAAGCATCCCAAATTTTTGGTGAGTGCTTATGCAATTTTGCATATACTTCCACTACCATACCTAACAATTTACTAAGAGAAGTGACTTCAATGATTGTACTATTAAAGCAAAGGATGTTAACATTCTGTTTTTTCACAAGACAGAGATTTGGGGAAAAAAGTATTAGTTTGTTTTTTTTCCTGGGGGGGGGGTTGAGCATGAGTTGTGAGTTACAAAACCATGTTTCTGTGGCTGTTCCAAGCTTCCTGAGTAACTTTTTGGAGGTGTGTCAGGTTTTCTGATATGTATACAAGTGTGATGTGATCTACATATTGTATTAGAGAGGTGTGTTGCGTGGATGTGTGGAGGGTCTTGGTGAGAATGTTAAAGATATGGGGACCACGGATACAGCCATGTGGTACACCAGTGTGGACTGGGTGGTGTAGAGAGAGGGCAGAGTGCCACTTTACTGACACCTACTGGACAAGTGTATTAGCTGAGTGAGACCTAGTGAAGACATTTAAAGTACAAGTTTGCTGTAACAAACAGTGTTGGAGGCTTTAGAGAAGTCTTGAAATGAGAAGACTAGTTTGCCTTTATCTCTAGCTTTATTGACAGTATCTATAAAGGTTAGAAGTGCAGTGTTAGTACTATGGGAGGGATGGAAGCCGTGTTGTGTGGGGATAGGAGTTCTTCCTGCAGGAAATAGTTTAGCAACTATTTCTGAATACATTCTTTTATGTATTTTGCAGAAGGGGTGGATAAAATGTCTATAGTGCTTAAGTTAATGATAGCAGCTGAATTTCCTCCTTTGTGCAAAGGGGTAATGCCTGATTTTTGCCAGAGGGAAAGTGGAATTCCTGGAATGACCTACTTATAAGGCTTGAGCCAGGGTAGGCAATGCTATTGGCTGCTATTTTAAGGTACTTGCTTGGAAGGTAATCAGCTGAAATAGAGCACAGTTTGACTTTAAGAGCAGTTTTACATAAGAAGTGGGCACATGTTTGATGATGTTTATGATCATTGAGTCCCGGGTGAGTGGAGGCATTTAGTTTGATTTGCCACCTGGCCTCAAGCTCACCTAATTTCTTTTTAATACATCCACCCCTCGGGTTAACTTTGGCTATTTCCAATATTCCAAAGTAAAACTCATTACAACCAATGCTCTGGGCAATATGTCTCCATAATGCATTCTTAGTATCTTGCCTTTTTATATTATAATAATGGTCGTATATCCATAAAGCCCATTTTGGAGAATTTAGTAAACTAAGGAAGTGAAACTGGTATTAAAAGGGAATATAAAGGTTTATTATAGTTTCATTACACATACCAGATAGAAGTTTCATTAACACTTACTTATAAATGTTAAACTAGTTTAATTTTTGAAGTGATTTTAATATATTATTGATATAAGAAACAATAAGGATGGTTTTATAAGAGTATGCACACTGGCACTTTAAACATGTAATTGTTGTTATGACGTGTAACTTCATTGGTTTTTAAAAAAAGTATTTAAGCTGTGTAGAATTGTAATAGAACTGTTCTGATGAAGTCTAATTAACTTAGATGAAAGCGCTCAACCGTATTTTTTATTTGTATTAAATAAGTGTTTGAATATACGCTGGTGTCGGTGTGGACGTGTGTATGCTGTGAGGAACAAGCTGTTGAAGTTTTTATTAATTGTCGACTAGTTCCTTATCCCAATCTATGTAGCCAGACATTTCCCATATCCACTTAAACAGCATGTTTATAAAGCTTGCAACCTGTCCAAATTTAAACCATTAATATTCATTAACTACCATGTCCTGTATTAACTAGAACATCCTAAAACTCCTCTCCTTAGATGATGCTGTAAATGAATTCAACACATCATTCCTAAATATCATAAATAGTTTTGTATCTCCTCAAAGGATGAGACTAAAAACAAATAATGCAATTTGGCCATCCAAAAAGGGTAGAATAATAATGCAGAATGGAGGAAAAAGTGTGGAAAGAAAGAAAAATATAAAACACCACAATATAATATTGAAACCTTCAGAATGCTCTACAAGCATAATAAAAAGCAAATAAATGAGGGGAAAAAAGAAACACACTCTAACAACATACAGAACAATAGTCAACACAACCCTAAACAAAATTGGGTCAACCATTAAAGATATCTTACATTCCACCCAAAAATTCAACCCTTACCCTTCTCCCAATACTTCCCTATTCAAAACTGCAATATGATTTAACTCTTATTTTATAGATAATAAAGCATCACTAACCAAGGTTTCCCCAAAATCTAATCATAACCCTAACCAATAGCAACATATCACCACTTCACTTATTCAATGCAGGATATCTTTCATTGCAGCTGTATTACCACCAGGAGGGATATAAAGGACAGTAATACAACTTTTACATTTGTTTATTTTTAGGACAGCAATAAGAAGCTCAGCTAATTGAATTTTGGTACTGGCTTGTTGTAGGGGGAAATGTGGTAATATTTGGGAAATACTAAAGGGATACCCCCACCTTTCCTCTTTATATAGTCATTATGGATTATATTAAAGCCGGGCAGTGTAATTTCTGAGTTGTTTATGCTGTGATTAAGCCACATTTCAGTTACTGCATGAATAACAGGCTTCTGTTGGTAAGTCAAGCATATTTATGACTGCAAAAGTTAGATTACTGGGGTGGAGGATTGACCATAGTGGGGTTATAGCAGTGTGTGGAAAGGAATTGTTTTAATGTTGGTGGTGATAGGTGAGGCTAGGATTAGGGTCAATGTCTCCTCCTAGGAGGATTTTAGCATACTGGGGTATTATGGATTCTTGCTTTTTTTGGGAGAGTATTTTTCCACTTAATTTTATTTTCACGTGAGTTGAAATGGAGTTGATCAGTATATTTAGGGTAAAGGTGAGAGATGTCATTAAATAGGTTTGGTGCGATGCATGGTGAGTTTCGGGAGAAAGTAATGGTGAGTGATTGGGATAGAGTGGGGGAGGCTCATTAGGAAGAGAAGAGTACAGGATAAGTCAAAGAGTAGCATGATTATGTAAAAGGTTCTGTATTTTATTGATGGCAAGTAATGAGGAAACAGGATTCCAGAAGGAATCATAAAGTTGGCAGGGCTTTTTAGATATTACTGGTGGTGGAAAATGAAAGCTGGTAAACCGTAGGTAGGAAGTATTTTCTATGAAGGAAGAGAATTAGGTTGACCTGGTATCTTCTCTCATGTTTCTGAAAGGTAAGAAACAGAGGGCTTTGAAACCATAGAGTATGAGGATGTAGTTAAGATAGGAAGTAGTGAGGGTTTACTTGGGGAAAGTAGGAGTTGAAATGTAGAATAATAGGTGCTGTGGGGGAAGGGTCTGAGTATGAATGGATATAATGCAAAGCATTATGGCAGGAAGAAAGGTTGTTGGGAATGATGCTTAATGATAGATGGGAGATGGGAAATAATAAAAAAAAAAAAACAGGAGTGTTTGTATAATAATAGTAAAGTTGTTTGGGGTGGGTTGCAGAATTGGTACCACAGGTGAAATATGTATGTCAGAAGTGTAATGGTAAAGGAAAAAGTGGGTGGCAATTGGGGTTAGGATAGGGGAGCATAGTGGGCTTCCCACCTTCAGAACAATTATTACAGAGAAAAATCAGTTTATAGCTGTTATAGAGCAACTGCCAAGTAGGCGCAAATTAGAACAGGTTTTCCTTCATTTACTGAATGCAGAAACCAATCTTGGAAGACTTAGTAACTGGCATATACACTGTAATCTATTTGTCAAAAGAAAGGACAGCGGCCAATTTAGTAGATGGCCCTTACAGTGCAAGGACTACTCCTTTTGAGGTGAATGTCACTACTTTCAAGCAAAAGGCATGCGCATAATTGACTAAGCTAATACACAGCAGGGCTATTCATCTTAAAGTTGCTTACATTGCACAATTTCACTTTCTACAAATCCTAAAACTGAAATTTGAAAAGTCAATGGTTGTTGATACTGAGACCAAAGAGATTTCCGATACCACTGTAACTTTCTCATCTGGGGTGTTGCAAGAGGTATCATAAGAACAGCAGAAGCCATGAGACCAAAAATCCTGAAGTAGTCCTTTGCAGAGACTGAAGTTTGTGGAAAACCCCAGAAACAGATCTAGAAATAACTCTAATTTTCCTGTGGAAGAAGAGCTCTTTGTACAGAGATGCCCAGTATAAATTTCCCACAAGTAGATCAATTCTTGGAAGACCCCCCTTATTAAGCTTCCATTCCAAATCCTGTGAGAGAGAGAGTCAAGAAAGACTTTTGGATGCTCTCTTTGAATAAAATCCTGTTAGGAAATCTCTGACCCAAAAGAAAGATTTTTGACACTTTGAAAAAGACTCAGCAAAGATAAACAAATCATCTAAATATGGATAAATGTGGATAACTTGCAGCCTGCAGTGGGCTGTCAAAGGAGATAGATTTGTGAACACTCAGTGTAGTGGATAGCCTAAATAGTAAGGCAGAGAACTGATAATGTGAACCAGACACACAAAACCTTAAGAAGTACCTGAAATTTGGCCAACAGGAATGTGATGATATGCATCTTTTAAATCTAAGGTTACCAGGAACTTCAAATGAGGATGAAGGGATAACAGACTGAAATGAAAGCATTTTGAACTTGGTTACAATCACAAACTAAAAAGAAAAAAAGCTGAAGGCTTCTTTGAACTGAGCTGAACCGAGGCGGGCTACCCTCCAAACTCTGAGCTGATGACTAGAGGCTTCTGCGTTTCCCAAAAACATAAGTTGCCTTTTTTTTTGCTTGATTATACTATTTATTGCACTTTTTACCATGCTCGACTTATTTAATACTATATATTTTAATACTGTAAACTAAACTGCAATGTTTGTACTGCCTTACTGTGCCTGTTAAAATCTTATTTTGTTGCAGTTTTCACTGTTTCCAAAGCTTTTTTGCTATTTTCACTGATTGCATAGTAATAGTTACTACTTTTCACTGTTTGCAAAGCATCTGTTCTGTTTTCCTACCAAGCAGTGTTTTAAATAACTGATTTGTTTGCTGCTTAAGACATTCTTTAGTGTCTTATTACTGTTTTTCTGCTGTTTAAAACATTTTTAGTGTTTCCCATCTAAATTAATGTAGCTAGTAGCTGTAGCATAGTCCAGATACAAATTGCTGCATCTGGGTCTGTTTGTAGTGGCTCTTGTATTCTGATCATATTTTCCAAGACATTTTTGATTGGAAGAGGCCGTTCTGCACCCTTGTGAGAGAAGTGTGTTGACTGGTCTAGGGTCTGGAGTCATACCAACCAAGAAAAAGAAAAGGAAAACGGCAAGAGATAAAGCCAAAAACAATGAAAAGAAACCCCCACCATGTAGAATTAAAAAAAAAAAAAAAACCTGACAAAAAACAAAACCTTCAGCCAAAGAAAAAAGGATGAAGGGAAATTGCTATGAAACTAGGCAAAGTCCTACATGACTGAAAAGAAGCTCTAAAAGGAAAATCCCTAACAAAGAAAGAAAACCCCAAACAGTACTACAGGACTAAAAGACCTACCAAATACGAAATCTTGCTAATACCCATACACAAAACCCAAAGAAAACAAATAGACAAAATCAAGAAAAAAGACCACATCAAATGCATAAAGTTCTGTAATATAGTAAACAGCAAAACAGCAAATAGAAAATGGTCGCAGGAGTAAAAAATGCTGGGAAAATCCATAAGAAAGGTGTGCAGTAGTAATAAACTACACTCCAGCCAAGCAAAACAAGAGATATAAACACCTAAACAAGAAAAGCACTGATAAAAAGAATACCAGTGCAAAAAACTTTCACAAAAAGAAATGCCTTCTATAATGCAAGAATAAAAAAGATAATGTGGCAAACAAAACAAGCAAACTGGACAAGGTCAACCCCCCACCCCTTGTGCCAAAACCACATCCTCAAATGAGCAAGCAGAGGGCATAGATAGAACCTTTCCAGTAAAAACCTCACTACAGCGGGCAGGCCAAAGAAGTCTCAGAGCAGACACCAAGAGGAAATCTGCCCAAGCAACTGCTCACTTCCAGACAGACATAATCCCCATATAAACATTTATCAAGTGTAATGGGAAACAAATGGGGCTCTGAGTAGCTACATTGTACATCCTCCCAAAAGCCAGATAACCTATTACAGTGAAGAAAAAAGTGTTCTGCAGTCTCTAAAGTCCCACATCCAGCAAGTGGACATGACTCGGCCCCCACTGAATGAAAAAGATAAGACGTCACTGGCAACTTATGCCACAGAACAATGGGGCAAAGAGGCATAACGTCACCTACACAGACTCAACCCCTGCAACCTCCCATGGGAATAGTCCTGATACCCATTAATGGCATAGAAATGGGTCAAAAGAGTGCAATACCACTCTTGCCTAGAAGAAGGAAAGGCATCCAAGGTAACATGCCATCCAAGCAACAAACACTGGACTTCTCGCAGCTTCCCCAGAGGGGACTCTCCATGCATACTTCTCAGCCAAGCAAGTCTGCCAAAAACATCCAGACAAAGCCGACAGCAAGCAACCAAGCAAAGAAAGATCAGCAGCCTTTAAATGCCACAAAACAGGAAAAAGAAATAAAGTATACAGAAAAAGAATGGGGTGGAGCAGCCGGACACCACCTGAAGCAAGAGGAGAATACAAAGTACCCCTCTGCACAGGAGTATAATCATCATCATCAGTCCCTTTTTTTCCCATTTTTTTCTACATGAGGTTGGGGTACTGTGTTAACTGTCACCAACTCTCTCAAGTCAGTGCTGCACTCCTGCCTTCTTTAACACTCATGCCGGACTGTCACAGATCTTCTTTCACACAATCCATCCACCTCTTTGCTGGATCTCTTCGCTTCCTCTTACCTTCTTCCTGTCTGTCCCACATCTTCCTCACCAGATTGTCTTCTACACATGTCCAAACCACTGTAATCTGTTCTCTTTGATCTTTTCTGCAATTGGAGCTACTTTGGCTTCTGCTCTTATGTCCTCATTTCTTCATCTGTCCAACAGTGTGCATCCTACCACCCTTCTCAGGCACTTCATTTTCATCACCTCTAGCTTCTTCAACTGTTCTGCCTTTACTCCTTAGGTTTCTGTACCATACAGCAGTACTGGTTGCACTACTGTCTTGTACACCTTACTTTTCAGCTTCTTTGGCATTCTTCTATCATAGACTACACCTGACACTCTGTCAGTTGGCTGCAGCCCCTATGATTCTAGCTTTGATCTCTTCATTCAGACCTCCCTTCTCCTCAACCACACCTCCCATATACTTGAAGCTGTTTACCTGTTCCACTATCTTCCCTTCTATCTCCATTCTCATCTTCTTCTGATTTCCCCAGTTTGCTGCCATTACCAGTCTTATCTGCGCTTAGTTTCATCCCATGTGCCTTCAGTTTTGCATTCCATTCTCCTATCCTTTGATGAAGTTCTAGTTCAGAATCTGCCTGTAATGCCACATCGTCTGCATACAGCAACTTTGTTGATCTGTCCCCTCCAACCTGTTTGCTAATGTAGTCCATCACCAGTATGAACAGCAGTGGGCTCAGAGCTGAACCCTGGTGTACACCCACTTCCACTGGGAACCCCTTTGTGAGGCCGAACACTGTTTGTACTTGAGTCACTGGGTCCTTGTACATAGCCTGCACTAATTCTACTAATGCTTCTGGGCCACCATCGCAGTACTGCCCAGATCAGCGTTCTTGGGACCTTGTCACATGCTTTCTCCAAGTCTAGGAATGCCCAGTTGGACTCTCTCCTCATCTCTAGCTTCTTCTCAAGTATCTGTTTCACTGCAAAGATCGGGTCAATTGTGCTGCATCCTGACCTGAATCCGAACTGCTCATATCCCATCTTACATTCTACTACTCTCCATATCTGTTTATCAATTACCCTCTCCAAAACTTTCATGCAATGTGATAGGAGTTTGATGCCTCTATACTGCCCACAGTTGTGGATGTCCCATTTGCTCTTGTACACTGGCACTAGTATGCTTATTCTCCAATCATCTGGGATATGCCTTTCTCTCCTCACTGCTATTAGTACCCTCAGGTGCCATTTCTCCCCTATCTCACCCAGCATCTTTATCATATCTGCTGTGACCTCATCTGAGCCTGCTGCTTTCCCTGACATCATTTTCCTTAGTGCTGCTCTTACTTATTCTAGGGTGGGCTTCTCTTCTTCTCTCATCGTAGGCTGTTTCTGGGGTAGTACAGCTTCTGTGGGGTTCTCTTCATTCAGAAGCTGCTGGAAATACTCCTTCCATCTGCCTTTGATTTCCTGTGGACTGGTGAGTAGGTTGTTGCTGGCATCCCTTATGAAGGGTGTCTGACTATATTCCTCACAGGAAGGTACTGTGGATAAACCATTCTTCATACTTTTATAATTAGTCTGTATTAACTTTAACATATGAACCTAACAATTCAATATTCTAAGATTTAAAACTGCAGAAATATACATTTTCCCCAAACTTATCAATGTTTTTATCATCATATTGAAGGACTACACTTAAAATGACTGGCAGCAGCTGGATTCACTAAAGCTACAGCTATGGGTAAGGTCTGGGATGACGGTATAACAATTTGAAAGACTGAGGGGTTGAGAAACCTCAGTGTTTTCCCACTGAAAACACTAACATTTTGGAAATAGTCTCATAAAAGCAGAATCTTTGACAGGGAGATTTAGATAACATGCTCGCCTCTGAGTCTGAATCAGAAATCTGAGGAGAAAACCCTGCATCATTTCCACCACATTCCTCCCAAGATTAAATTTCTTGAATCTCTTTAGGAAAAGAGGAATCCTTTTTGCTTTTACCAGAAACCACCTGATAAGAGGGGCAACAGCCTGTAGAAGACCCTGTGCCAGACCTAAAAATAAACTACTCCTGCGCAGTGAAACTGGTTCAGAAGAAGATACATGTTAAGTTTTCTGTTTCTTTTTGACAGGACAGTTGGGGCAAACTGGATTATTAATGGCAGCAACAGCTTCCCCATGGATGGGTACAACATGCTGGCTTAAGCAGGGATGCATTCCCTGTCCCTTTTCTAAAACAGACAAGATTCTCTGTCCCTTGACCACTAAGGGAACCCCCATCAGCCCCAGAGGAAATGGCTATCCCCTGGTCCATAGTGGCTGTATGGACAGCATCAGTGAGATCCAGGGAAAAAGATGAGTGGACTAAGGAACCAGCTTTGGCCACAACAGAATCACCCACCTGCGACTGAGGCAAACTGTTAGACTGCAGTGGTAGGAAAGGCTGTTTAGTTAACTTTTTCTTTTTTGACTTATAGAAGGACAGGCTGTGGGGCCGGTAGTTTCTTCCATGGGAGAATGAAGCTTCTTTCTGGGGGAAACTAAGCAGCTCAAGCTGGTAAAGCTTAAAAGTATTAAAAAGTCACTTTTCCCAGTAAAAACACAGTATAAAGCTCTGTAATGCACTTTAAAAATGCACCACAAAGCCCAGTAATACGCTTAACAAACCCCCATAGTAATTTAAACACAAGTTTCTTCACAGAAAAAAAAAACAGTTTTATATTGTTTAAATTAACTTCTAAATATGGTCGAAACTAATGTGTGCTCCCATTTAAAAGTACACTAAAGTTGCATAACAGTCAATAAAACACATATTCCTAGCTTAAAATATACATTTCTACACAGGAAAGTAAGTTTAAACACTATAATTATGTGTGCAAGTTTTTAACCCTATCTGGAAAACAACAGAACAGCACAAGCTGACCATCGATCTTTGAAAGCCCACAGAGAAGTACTCTCTTTGGTGGAAATAAAGCGCTGAAGGGTTCTGAAGCTTTGGAAGCTGTCTGTCTGTTACAACTTATGCAGGATATAACCCATATATCTAAGGCAGCAGTGATCAATACAAAGAATATCCAGTACTGCCAAGCAAGAGCATCTCCAGAGATGGGCACAGCATTTGACTAAGCAGGTTCACATTCCCTGTGGTCCAACAAGAAAGCATCTCCCTTCCCCACTAACAGGCCCCCACAGCCGCAGAGGACTTGTTTAACCTGCGGTCCATGGCGGCTGTATAGACTACACCACATGGATCTGAAGAAATATCAGACCAGCTTGATGGCAAGGGCTGTTTAACAACTTTTCTTTTTTTTTTTTTTGTGGCTGCTATGTTATTCCATGGTCAAGAATAAAAATGGTGCTAGTTTCCCAGGGAACCTTAGCAACAAAAGTTGGTAAAATAGGAATGCTGCAAAAAAGTAACTTTTACCTAGAAAAAAACAGTAAAAAGCACTTAACACTTTCCCAATCCCCAAATAGTAAAATAACTACAGTTTCTACATAGAAATAGTAGTTTTAAACTTCTAACCACAAAGGTAAAAAGTGCACTCATTTAAAACTTACAAGACAGTCATCAAAAATAGTTTTTCTTAGCTTAAAAGTACTTCTTTTTAAGAAAATGTTAAGTTTCATAAAGAAAAAGTAACATGGAAGGTTTCTCCCAAAGAAAAATATGTGTGAGAATTCTGGGGATTCTTAATAAATTAAGCAAACCGCATGAGTGACTGAGGTTATCCACTTAAATCCATTGGTGGATCAAGAGTCCACCAACAGGTAAGAGTATGGATTTACAGCTGAACTAAATTTCATGCAGTTTAGAAGAAATTAAGATGGCATGAAACAGTGTTTTTTTTATATAGTCAAGTGTGCTAGCCAATGCAAGCAGTGCAGAATGGGCTCCATCTTGCACCAGGGGATTTATGTCCTGCTTGTAAAAAAAAAAAAAAAAAGTAGGTTGAGGACTGGCTGACTGTAAGAAGAAGCCCAGCTGTTGGGCTGCTGGTAGAGTCCCTCACCCGGTAAGGTGTGCAAAACACTCAGAAGTCATTGCAGCAGCGGATGACATAAGGTGGATTCATTGTAGGATGCTTACCATCTTATGACTCAAATAAGATTTTTTTGACTAGTTAGTGATGGCTGTGAACCAAGAAGAAAGTAGTTGTATAAAACTTACCAAAACAGTAGATGTCCTACTGATCACTGTTGCAGCATTATTAACTGATGGGATAGCCTCCCAAGGACAGATGTATTTCTGGCCGGCATACCAAATCTTGGGCACATTCTTTTCGCACTACGTTCACCGTATGACCTAAGTTCAAAGGCAGGAGAAACATAAGGGACACACAAGCAATCATTACCTCAGAAATTACTTGCCCCTGACCAATAAACTGAAGCAGAAGGAAAGTTAACTATTTATATACATATATGCCCTCAGCCAGGAAAAGACAAACCCAGGGGAAGGAGGGTGGGATGTAAAACTGCAACAGTGATCAGTAGGACATCTACTGTTAAAGCAAGTTTTTACACAACTGTGCTATGTCCTTCCAAGATCACTGTTGCAGGACTACTAACTGATGGGAGAGTGCTAAAGCTTATCAGAAGGAAGGGAGGGAGGAGAAAGAAGCAGAGTTGTGGTCCAATAAGCTATGAACGGTGGACCTAGCAAACTGTTCTAGCACTAGAAAACACATCCAACTTGTAATGCTTGGTAAAAGTGTGAACTTGGGACTAAGTAGCTGCCTCAAAAATAGTTATTGAATCCAAACCCTTGAAGAAGGCTCATGAAGATGTTGCAAGCCCTAGTAGAATGAATCTTAACCATAGGTGGAATGTGGTTCCCATGAAAGGAATATCAGAAGTAAATGGCTTTGAAATCCAGAAGAAACTGTTTAATTATAGACTGGAGAACCCAATTTCCTCTCTTGAAAGGTTACAAAAAGCTAGTCCAATTTCCTAATGCTCTTAAATTTTGTCTAAGTAAAATCTGAGTTGTCTGTGCATATCCACAGAATGAAGTAGTCTTTCCCCTATGTATTGAGGAGATGGGAAGAAGTAAAGAAGATCGATTGGGCATGAAAGAGGCGATATTTCCAAGAGTAATCCTATCCCTATGGAACACCAGGAATTGTGGAACCACCACAGCTTGAAGGTATGACACTCTCTTGGCAGATGTTAGAACCTCGAACAGAACAGTTTTCAAAATACAAAGTTTCAAGGAAGAATTTGTAGCTGGCTCAAAAGGAACCAGAATCACCTCTTCCAGAACATAAACTGAGGTTCCAAGAAGGAAGAACAGGCTTTCTTGGCAGCCTAAATATGTATGACACCTTTCAAAAACTATTTGATCTCAAACATGCAGAAAGGGGTGGATTTAAAAGCACACAGGCAGAAATGGCTAACAAATGGGATTTCACAAAAGAGTATGCCAGACCAAAGTTGAGCAACTTATACAAATGAGAGAGAATTGTAATGATTTGTACCAAGAAAAATCCTGTTTTTTCTTTTTGCTTCACAAAGAAAATCTTTTCCATTTCAAAACAAAAGATTTTCTAGTAGCTGGTTTTCTAGCCTCCTGTAAAACCTTGTGCACATTCTTAGAAAAGTGGTTTCTGAAAGGAATCAAAACTTCATCAAACAAGGAATTAACTGCAAAGTTTGAAGATGAGGGTGAATGAGTGAGCCTTAGTACTATGCTAGTAAGTCCTTTCTGAGAGGTAACTTGTGATGACTGCCCCTGGCAAGATGGAAGTGAAGGAGGAGCCAGTCTGGGCCAAAAGGAAGTCAACAGCAAGATTTTTTTGCATGTCCTTCATAATCCTATTAAGGACTCTTGTCAAAAGAGGTAGGGGAGGGAAAGCAAAGAGGAAACCCTCTTTCCAACAGAAAGATATGTCTTCCTTTTTCCACATCAGAGGACATGGAACCATGGAACAGAACTGCTTCGTCTGTAGTGGGTGGAGGTAAAAAGATCTATTAGTGGAGTTACCCCACTGATGGACATGTCCAAGAAGACATATCTATTTGTGATGGTCTGCCCTGGATCTGCTCAAGGCACCTGCCACTGTGTTCCTCTCTGAGGGGAATATAAATTGCCTGAAGAACAGGATTGTGTTGTATAGTAATTTCCAATGCTGTCAAAGCCATTCAGCAAAGGAGGTAAGACTTTGCTGTCCCCTGCTTATTTATTTATCCATGAACACTGAGAGAACCTGGAGTCCTGAGATGATTCAAAGCCAGAATAGCCAGATATCATGTCTTTTACATTTGAATGGTCTTTCCTCTTAGTGGCAGACCAAACCCCTTGGATCTTGCTGTTGTTGGAAAAAGCTCTCCACATCAGGTTGGAACCATCTGTATGAAGCTCCTGGAGGAGGAAACACAAAGGGCTGCTGTGGACTGAGGAAAATCTAGCTGAGCCACCAAAGCAACTCCTTCTTGATACGGTGCAAGACAGGAATCAGAAAGTCTAGTGGGTGACAGTGCTGAAGCCAGAATGACTTGAGATTCCACTGTTTCTTATCCACATGGAGCCTAGAATAAGGAAGTAAAGGAATATTGATGCCACAAACCCCAGGTCTCTCAAAAACTCTCTTATTGATGTCGTCTGCAAAGAAAGAAGGCTCTGAAAGAACTGTGTTGAGAACAGAACTTTGTCTAATGGAAGGATGGAAGTCTTATCTGTATCTATATCCAAAAGGCATCATATTTTTGCTGTGCATGCGTGATCGTAGTGCCCTCCCATTTGAAATGTTGCATCATTTTGACCAATGTATCCCCAAAAGAATGTCCTCTAATGGGGCATTAGGAGAAAGGGTATGTTCTTCATCAGACACCATAGCCGAGGAAGTGTGTGTCTAAGAAAAATAAGCAACAAAGTCTTCATCTGAATCCTCCTCATCACAGGACTCCCTCTGTCTCCTCAGAGGAGTGGAGGAAGGAACAGGTTGTATAAACTGAAGAGGCTTCAAAGACATCAGGGCTTTAAAGTCTCCAAGTAACGCCTTGCCATTCTGTCTGTAAGTTCCTCACCACCTGATGGTGGTGGGTGGGGTTGGTGGGATGAAAGTATGCTTAATCTTCTACTTTTTCTTGGCAGGAACATCTACTTGAATACAGCATGGAGGATTGAAGCCCTGATGTACCACTATGTGACTACCAGGTATTTCTTCTCTAACTAAAATCTGAGGAATTCCCTCTGATCCCTTGGAAATAACTAGCCTAGGTTCCCCCTTTGTATCTGAAATAGATGTCCGATCAGCTCCATAAGAAGTATGAACAGACTGCCCATATCAGCCTCCAATGGGGTTGCAACAGCAGTGACCATTGCAGGCACTTGGCAGTCACCAGTCTCTTCAGTAGATGCAGAGGAGACATCTGGGCTAGGCTGGGCAGCTGAAACCTCAAATTTTGACTTTTTAAGCTTTTTCTTTGGTACTTGCTGGAGACTGAGGCAGGAGGACTCAGACATCATACTGCAAGTAAATTCCTTAAGTCACTGGTCTTCCAAATATATTTTAATGGAACAGATATGGCTGCAGAGGGTCTTAGGGGTGAAGAACTGACAAACTGCATACTCTTTAAGGTTGTGTTTGGCACAAAGACAAAACAAACACTTTTCCTGTTTTCTCTTCTGTGGAATTTGATCACACAGTCACATTTTCCTTCCTTGGAAAACATGTACAAAAATTAAGAGAAGCAAAAAGAAATGAAAGGGTGTCCCAATGGGATACTCATCTGCCCAACAGCTAGGTGGATGTACTAGTCATACATCTCACAGACCGAAGATGCAGTGAAGTTCTGTTTTTGGGCTGGTGGCAAAGAAGTTCTGAGGTAATTTGTGCTTGTACGTCTCTTATGTAACTCCTGCCTTCGGGCTTAGATCATAAATTGGGTGTACAGCACAAGGAAGGCACTCAGGCTTTGATTTTCTAGATGGGCATCCCATCAATTTGCAATACTGCAACAGTGATTTTGGAAGGGCATTTGTGGATATAACCTACTTGACTGTAGCAAGAAGAATGCTCAGAAAATAGACTGCAAAATCATATGAACAATTCCTTGGATATCAGCATGGCTAAAACTCTAGCTAATTAATGTGGCACAGAAAGCAACAGCGAATGGATGATACATAATTGAAAATATGGATATTAGAGGGATTCCACAGCAATCAAAACTGAATTTAGACTTTTTCTGTGCTTTGTAAGTGACATTACAAAATATCCAGAAAGAAAAAAAATTTGAAGGCGGTGCAAACATATGCAACAAGGTTAGTAGAGAAAAAGTGGACAGTAACAATGAAAACAGACTTGATGCAGGTGAAAGACTACTTTAGAACAAATCAGTTTAAAATCACTAAAAATACATTAAAAATGATGACTCTAAGAAACAAACACAGGAAAAGTACACACAAATGGAGAAAGGAGTGGAAGTAGCAGCAACAAAAAGGAGATGAGTCACAGAGCAATAACAGCAGATTTGTCGCTCTGGTGGTAAGAGCAGAACACTGACACTATAGGCTGTTGTTGATCAACCGCTTCCTTATTCCAAAATTTGATTCCCACAGCCTCCTTGTGCCTACTGTGCAACTCTGAGCACATCACTTAACCAGATAGTGCTCCACGGTTGCTCCTGAGAAGGGAACTTGTGTCCACTAGGCTTACCTGGTTAAATAAATAAACAAAATAAGAGGACCCAAAATGTAAGAACTCTTTAGAAAAACTTCAACTTTGACCGACAGTTAAAAATGGCACTATTAGATCACTGGTGATGACACTGAGTGTCTGCCTGATGATGGCCCTTCTACGCTGTTTTACAATTGCAAATGACTTTGTAGACTTAAAAATTTTTCTTACTCTGATGGTGAATGTGGACATTTTCTTACATTGGTAAGATCTAGACTGTGTTACCATCAGGAAAGAACTGGAGTTTGCAATGGAAAGCAATCCACTTAATGTGAACATAGTTGATGCAGCATGGGCTTCAAAGGGGTTTGACTGTGATGAAATAGGCCTAAGATTTTAACATTTCTATCGAATATTAGTTTTCTTTTTTATTTTAGTAGTGTATCATTGTCTTATTTTTTTCACAATTCCCAAAAGGATGCTTGGCTTACTGCACTACTAGCTGAGGTAATATTTTCCAGAAATGGGTACAGTTTATCCTTTACAGTATCTGTCTCCTACACCAGAAGAGAGAAATGTTCAGCAAGTAGTCCAGGAGCATACAGAGGAGTTGCCCCATTCATGAATGTGGTGCTGAGAATTTCTTGGTTGCTGGCCTTTAACATCAGTGTTAGACAGGAGTGATAGCTTATTTCAACCTTTCAGTCAATCTTATGCTCTAAAATGTGTTTTGAGCAGTAACAGCATTAATTCTGTCTGTTCAGAACATGTATGCTTCCTTACTTTTATAACAAGCATACCCAAAATACATGCATCAATTCTTAACCATTTGAGCTAGTTACAATACTGTGGAAAGTAAGGCTCTGCAATAACCTAGGGCATTCAACAGCTCTGAGTAATCTAATGATCCTTGTAATTGACAGAACATTCCTGACATTGGTACTGTGTCACAAAACACAACACTTGTCTGGCAACAGTGTGACATAAAATTACACACCAATGTTATAGTGTGATGTAGTGGCTCACACAAGATGCTGTACCGCAAGGGTACTCAGCAAGTGTTGTGTGCTAGCACAGTTGTGCAGCACCTCATAATTTAAGTAGCAACAGTGTAGTTTATTGGGGCTGAAACTGTGACAGTGCTGTATGGCTGAGCAGTGATTAGGCTTCTGCACAGCATGAGCAGTGAGTATGTTGTATGCAGCTTGCACTGTGACTTTTGTGTGGCAGGGCTGTGTTGCCTGATTTCCACTCTATGATTCAATATGAAGTACAGATATTCCAGCAAACAATACAAAAGAATTTAACAGTTACCTACACAGTACATTTGTAGTGAACAGTATTATGTCTAGAAGGTTTGGGCTTACAGTAAATTCCAGATATGATTCTGAAAGAAGAAAAGCTAATATGGGGGATACAGCCTACATACTACTCACATTAATATCTATTGAAATAAAAGAACACAATGTGACTGAGATCTTAAAAAGACAGAGTACATTCCCTGGGGAAATTCACTGACACAAGAGAAACAACACACAATGGCTGCAACAGGAAATGTATATTTTATTCAATAAATAATTACTCAACAGTGAAGTCATATTTTACTCAGTATATACAAATATATACAGTGAGAGATGCACAATACTGCAATCACAGGTTATGAACAAAAGTTAATACCATATGCAGCAGATGACTTGAAAAAAAAAAACATTTTTCTAAAGCATAAATGAATTTATAAACCTGAATAAACTTTTACTATCATACACACATCTTCCCCACCCATATATATCCTCTCATCTCTTGCTGCTAAAGTGGCACCATCTAAGTCAAATGACAGCAGCAACTAATATGATCATTTCAATTTTCGGAATGAGCGAAGAATCTTAACCTATCCTTACGGTGTACCATAAATCATACACTCGGAGGACAGGGCTAATTTCTGAAGTGATCTTGAAAAGATGAACTTTATGAGCCGTTATCTGACTTGAAAGAAACTCAAAAAAAAGAGAGAGATAAAAGAAAGTGGTTGTGATTTGCATCTGTGAAAAACAAGTACTTGTCCAGTATTCTTGTATCAATTTTAATTCAGGCATGCTGCGTACACAGCCTACTGAACATTCTGTCTGGCTATACATACTTCTGCAGCCCTGACAAATAAATATATCCTTGCAGAATTCTTCCTGCATACCCTGCTTAACATTCAAACATTTTGAATTAATAGGCATAAAAATGAGCTTATCTGCTGCTCCCTGAGGTTTTACTATGAATAATGTAAGAATGATAATATAGCCCCTCTGATAAGCCATACAACTTAACTCCCCAGTTCTGAGATTTATTTTTACACAATGCAGGAGAAAATGTCCAGCTATTCGCTAAGAAGTAAGAAATTAGACTGAACTTATCATTACAAAGCAGAAGTAAACAGTCATTATATCTTTACCATCTCCAAACCTCTCAAATTCGAGCTATGCAGTAATGCGGGCAGGCATTTGCTAAGACTGTTGCTAAGAAAGGAGCAGCATAAACACACTATCAGCACACAAACACTATACAGTAATGATCAGGAAATGCTTTCCAATTATATGAATAGTCTTTATGGGGTTAAAGGCTGCAAAGAAACACTGAAGTCCCAAGGAAATCACTGATAATCCTACACGGTGATGTGGGACAGCAACCATAATACACTGCCTTTTTATGACAACATGCATTGATATTAATAATCCACTGTACAATAACTGGCTTTGCACAGCTCAGTGTATACATGATACATTGCTCTTCCATGGTAATGTACAAAGCTATCTACTCACAATGATGATAAATCTCCAATGCAGAAACATATGCACATGTTGCCCATAATATTCTCCACCATTATAATGCATCTCCAATACCCTGGAATGCAGATACTGCCCATCACGTATAGACTCTATCCAAAATGCACCTTTCTCTCATGCTGATACGTGCGACTTCTTTCATGGTACTGTAAGGTCTATTCAGAATTCCGCTATTGTTCTGCAGTATTACACACAGATTGGGTTGACAGCATACTTTCCTTATGCCAGTGAATGGGTGCAAATAAAACTGCACTCCTTCCTCAGGACACTACAAAGAGCATCACTATGACTATCCCTTTAGCAAACATTATACAAACATAGCACACACTAAAGTCTGTATCTGGCTATCAGTGGGATTATATGTCTAAATTTGATGCCTCAACATTCTTTAGGCAATGAATAATGTCTGATTGTGTAATGTATCTTTTATAGATGACTTGCATTTCAATAATTTAGCAAATGAGATGGGAAGAGAACTTCCTGTTTCCCTCCACTTTTTCACATCCCTGTAGCAGCAGACACACATAAAATAATAAACAGTAAGCTAATACTCACTGTAACAGATGAGCTTTGGTAGGCATCTGCAGGGGAACGATCACTTGAATACATCCTTCCTGGGTCCTTTCTCATGGCTCCTCTTAATCTCTTGAGGACCCAAACCTGGCACACAGGTGCTCTTGTTTTATGTACAACATCCTCAAAACAGATTTAAGGGGCATGTGAGCACCACCGGAATCCCTGTCAGAATCTCAGGATCTTAACTCCACTTAAACAGGGGATTTTACCAGTAACAACATATAGAACACAGGATTTACAATTATAAACCAGAGTTCGCTTACTGAAGATCTTGCAACTATGACTTTATATGGCTGGATTAACTTAGACAAGGGGACCACAGGTAGGGAATAACAAACTTATAGCAATGGGCCCCTCTCAGTGATCGACTGATACTGAGAGTGCTGACAAACCTGTTAGCTTACTTAAGGGGCCCTCTGCAGTGAGTATAACACTTATGATGAGAATCAAGGGGTGTCCCAAACCACCCAGGTAGGGAACCCTCTCAAAGCATACTCTTTTCATGGAGTATGGATTCAAACTATGGTTGCTTGATAAGGGCATGCCTACAGCATGAACATCCCATCATGGAAATATTGCTGAAAATACACACTATGGATAGTTACATCTGATGGAACATTGTCTCACTGCATTAATCAAGGGTCTAGATATCATTTGCTGTCTAAAGATGATACATTTGACAGTCCATCAGGCTAATGTACATCAGACAACAGTACCCTACTTGCCAAAAATGAGGAAAACAGCTTGTCCTTCTTACTATGCTCATGCACCCTGTGCATTTGGAACAATAAATAACTGTGCATGACCACTGTATGCATTATAGTAATCTTCTTTTACAAGCAGATGAATGGTCAGGTTACACCACAGCTCAGAAACCACCTTCAGGTGGAAATGAGAATTCATCCTTACAAAAATGCAGTCCTTAAGGAAGAGAAAGTAAGACTCCCTAAATATACAGAACTGAAAGTCAGTAATCTGTGGGGGAGGAGATGCCAAAAAGAAATACGGTCTTTCAGGGTACTAATGTCAGATATGCTAAACCAGCAGATTCAAAGGGAAGAAGCTCAAGTATAACAATGGAGATGAATTATTCTTCACAGGGAATGGAGATGAGGGATTCCTTGTAGGAACCGATTCATTAGCCTACAATTGGCAAGAGTCCTGCTCTCCATAAGTTCAACATACACCAAATGACTGACCATATAACTTGATGCTGGTATATCAAAGAACCAAACCATAAAGATGTTTGAGACAGACTTATTAGGCTTAAATAATAACAGATTAAGGTTGTTTTTGTTGGCCCAAATGGAGAAGCTTTTCTATTTGATCATGTCATAATTTGCATACAGAGGTGGATCATGAGAATTTAAAACACAGGTCTTTTTAACACATCTGTTTGCCCCTAGGCTGTCCTGCTGATCTCTAAAGAAATCACAATTAGTGCAACGGAGATCAAGGATATTAAAATATGCCTATCCTTTCCTAATGTCCATTTCTTGGCAAGCTCCAAAGGGGGTGGGCATACAATATGCTCATCTTGACGTCATCATTTGCTCACACAAATGGCACAGCTCCTCAAGCAACAACACCTCTCGATGCTGGATGTCTCCTGCGAAGTCCCTGGTCTCCAACAGAAATTCAGTGGCGAAATGCATGCACCCAACAAGCAAAAGATATATCACCCCCCACCCAATGATGGCTCTGTTATTCTAGGTAGTTAAATGAAGCTGTATCACATGAGATGTAAAAGATATTCTGCCCCTGAGCCAGCAGTCCAGTCTGACAACAGTAAACACAACTGATGCTATAACTCCTAGAAAGCGTGAAAGAATGTGGAACAAAATCCAGCTCTAAGATACCATCCATTAGGTAGGATTCCACAGACCCTTGGCCCTATGTGAACAGCAGAAGGCATGGCTCTGGATGAAGTCTAGAAATGCTGCTATAAAGGAAATACACAGGGCAAGAAATAAGGAGGGTAACCCCTGGTAGATAACGACCCCAGGTGACTGTAACAAATGCAAAGTGTAGGCTACCACTATCACTAAGGAATCATTCTGGTCTTGCTCAAGTTGCTCTTACAGCATCCTTTTCTAGTAGAACAACTGATGTCAGAGGAGCTCCTTGTGCATTACCAGTCACTTCTTACCAAGGGGGACTAGCAACAGATGAGCTGTGAGCAGTTGAAACTTTAAGTATAACAAGTATTTGGCCATGATTTTCCTGTGGAGTTATAAATCAGTGGCTGTAGTCTTGACACTGTATCTGCAACATCAAATGTACAATGGGTCACATGAATTCTGGCAAACCCATAATACAATGTTTTTTTTTTCAACTGTCTATGTCTCTCTGAAGTCAGGAAATCTGGAAGTCTGGAAATGAGACATATGTAACAATTAACTAAGAACCCACAGACTCAATGCGGTAGATGAAAAAACAGTTCAGTGAAACCAAACCACAGCTTTTCATCTTCTATCTGCTGAAGATGGTAGTGAAATGATGAGGCTTCTGAAACTAGCTGGGCAGAAGTAACACATGGGTTTGCTTTGGAATACCAGACAAGGCGAGATACTTTCCTGTGGGCAGTCTATAAAAAATTGCCTTGCTTCTTAAGTTCTGGAGGACCACAGTCTGGGTACTTCCAAGCAGCAAAGCTATCTTCTCTAACTACAAACTCCTAACAGTGAGAGATAATGTAAAGCTCTTCTTAGTTCTTTCCTCAAAAGGTGTTAGAATACTTCGGAGGGGAGCTAGCACTGGAGATAAAGTCATTGGCGCTGTTTCCAACAATAATCTCTGCCCTCAGATTCATACCACCTGACAATTCAGAGCTAGAGGGAGAAAGCCTCCTCCTCTTTCTAGCAGCCTTAAATTAACTCTTCTATTTTTACCATACATGATGAGAACACCATAGTCTTTACAGTTAACTAACATTAAGCATGATGTCGACTAAAATTAAAACCAGGAAGTATGTGGTGACAGAACATAAGCCGACACAAAGTCTAGAAATGGTACAGACCTTACATGCTGCAAAGTTTTGCTCATACTTATTCAGCTATTTTTCAGTGTGATGAACCAGGTATGACAGCTCAATGTGAAGATGGGAAGGCACAAGACTGACCAATAAGCTTAACAGGGCCTGTGTGGAGCATTTTAGACTTTGCATGTGAGCGGCTAATTGGTCAGAGAGAGAGAGGGGGAAGCCTAATCTTCTGGTCCAAGTTCTGCTCTAGGAACATATCATGGGGACTTGAAAGCTCACAACATGCTCACTTGTAGAACACCACGTTGCACCAGCGAGTGATCCTGTTGCTAATAGCAAATGTTAGGGGAACACTTTTCTGACTGATCTCATGTCTGTCCACAGATGAGGAGTGGAATGATAACCTCTTGCTACAGTACAATCACCCCAAGCATTAGGGACTGGAGACTATGATGAGAACAGCAAATTCTGAAGATGACACAGTGTTCCTGCCTGCACACTTACAAAATAAAACCCATCTCTAGTCCTTTTAATGGGCTCTTTTTCTATCAGTGATAGATATCAGACTTCTCTTGTCAATGCTGTAGATCTACAGACCTGAACTACTATTACTTCTGATGTACATCAACAATGTAATTTGGTTCCAGCTCCTATGGTGGTCCTAATGTGAGATTTAGTGATCTCAGTTATACCTTGAAGATATGAGTACTTTAGGTAGGAACGTACCAATGCATGTTATAAAGATATCTGAACTGTGTAAGCTACTTAAACTGGGGATCCTGGGATGAACATGCCCCTTTAATCTAGATGCAAGGATAACAAACAAGGCCCAAAGAGAGTATGTGCTCCTTGTAGAAAGAAACTCAAGACATTTAAGAAAAGCTATGACACATGGCACAAGAAGGATGTACTCTAAATGCTTCATTTACTGCAGTGGCCCTCAGAAAAAGTTGCAGTACAAAACTGGGTCCTATTACACAACAGCACAGATACCAACCAGCACTTAACTGGTGAGCATACACAGTATTTACTCCACAGAGGTATTACAAAATAATTCACCCCTCAGAACACAGGTTCTTCATGTGGGTGGAAACTGTAGACTCTATTTTAAATATTTTATACCCTGAAACAAGTGCAATTCTAATAATCCCAGCTGCCAACTTAGAACCTGCAGTGTCATGCGAATGTTTCAATGGCTTGTCAGCTCTTCAAAAGAGTGTCAAATCCATCAAAACCGAAACAACTTCCTTTGACAGTCAAGTTTACTTTTTCTCCACTGTTATGAGACCTCGGAGTGGGTATATTTAAGTTTGGGGGATGCCCCCACAAAGGTGGGGCAGGGGGCTTGCTCCTGGCAAAAAATATCTTACCTTTGAGGTTCACTAAAAATTATTCCGGATGTTTTTTTTTTTTATTATTATGGATTGGCACTTGATTAAAGAATCCCAGTGTCACTCAAGTATCATGTCCAAATTAACCATCACCACTTCAATGGGAGTCGTGCCTGAAGCCATGAAGAAACACATCAGTTTGCTTACATTTACAAATATATATCTATATATCTATATATTTTATGTATTTATATAATACAATCTTCATTGCACTGCATCAATATTTTTATACACCCTGCAGTGTTCTGGACATTTACAAGCCAGTCATACAGAAATCATCCAGTGCACGTAGCAACACCAGTTCACACACAGAGGTAGAAAGGTAGATACATACAGACTTGTGTACTTTAACACAAATTAATAATTGCTAGATCCAGCTTCTCCCTGTCTCCCTCATATAAAAGAGGCAGAGAAAGTTGAGGGCATTTTTTGACTGAAGAAGGACAAAACAGTTCCCCAGTCAATTTATATCAGTGTTAGACAACAGCCAGTGTAAATGAGAATTAGATGAAAGACTGAGTACATCAGTTAGACAGCAGCCAGCAATAGTAAGAGTGGAATCAAAGTTGTGAAGGATAACGACTAGGCAGACCTCTCAGAACTGAGGTGTAACGAATACACTAGGCTCTTCTGTTTCATTCAAGCTTGGCCATTACTTCCTGACATTACAAAGAATGTTTTTTGGGGCAGAAGCAGCCCGTGAATTGCACAGCGTGCAAATATTCATTGTGGGTATAAAATTTTCAGTCAGCAAACTGAAAAATTAAAACAACTAATAAAGTTCCCAAAGGTTTCTGTGACATTTTCCACTTCTCAACAGTCTGCCTCACAGGGATGTTCCAGCACTATGAGGCATGACTACACCAATTTGCAAGCAGTTGCTGAACACAGATATTTTAAATACTACATGCCAAATGTAAAATAAACTCTCCTTTATAAAACAATGCTTAATATGGCTTAAATGAAAGCAACATGATTAGAAGAGTAACGAGAATCAGAATTAGTACTATTTCTTTCCAAAAACAAAGTACTGGAATGTTTTTCATATGCATTAACTGGATACTACTAATGATATGCAAACAAAGTGAGTAGCCATTATTTTATAGCATTGCCATATATAATGGCTTCAGGGGTTGCTGGCTCTTTTCTCAGTGCTACTTTTCAGAATAACAAAAGTCTGGCAATTGGTTCACATTGGGCCAAGGCTTACACAGTGGTTCCTAGCACAAAGTCATACTTAAAGTGACTTTACATCCAAGGATGGTGCAGAGGTTACTTCAAATGGCAGACTGAAAAGGCAAAGCACTCAAGGTGACAGAGTCTGTACCTGGTGTGCTGAAGTCTCTCAAATGTTACGTTTGAGAGATATGTTAGATGACTTCATTTTATGGTGGTATTAGTCTTTTCTTGAAGACATTCTTTCTACATTACTGATCATTAAAGTTACTCATCCATCCCTCTGAACTTATACAAGCCTGTGCTTACAGCTAAAACTCTTGCACAGAAAGAGAAAAACTGGTACACACCGGCCCAATTACTGTAAAAACAAACAGTACTTCTTCCTAGTCAGGACCTTGCCCCAGTTGTTACTCTGAGTAGTACAATGCATCTTTTTACTCTAGCTGGGTTACAGCAACACAAATGCCATATTGAGGGGCAAGTCCTTTGCTCCCGTTTAGCTTCCAGTGGAAGGGTCTTTCCACCCATGCCCCTTCAGCTCTGAGTGATACAGTCTTTCAGCCATGCTCAGAGATGAAAAGTGGGCAGGGACAACTTTCCATCATACACTGCTGTCCTCCAGCAATGGTTCCTTTCCTTCTGAGCTTCCTGCTTGTGGGCTGTGACTGTGACCCTGCGCCCCATTACTGTGCTTCTTATGACTGCCAGGTCTCATAGAGAGGCTGCTGTGCTCAGGGATAAACAAGGCAACAAGAATTGACAGCAAAACTGAACATGCTCCAAACAGAAATGGTGGCCCCGGGATAATGGAACTCTGCAAGAGAGAGAGAGAGAGAGAAAAAATAAATGTACATGTAATTTTTGACTATTTTTCATATCTCTGTGGAAAGAAGTTCACATCAGCTTGGCAAAATACATACATAAACAGACATCCAAGTTTTGACAGTATATTGTCATAGTTTCATAAATATTTTACACTGTTCCAGGTTTGGCTTTCAAGAGACATTCACTTTAGAGCCATATAGGTAACATACTACAGAAAAGAAAAACAAAACAAAAAAGATTTCTTACCTCATCAGTGGGATTAGCCATATTTGCTTTAGTATTTTTGTCTATGTTCTCTGTGGCTGCCATTTCATTGAGCTCTACATGGAAGAGATAGAAAACAAAGCCATAGAGGGCTGGCCCAAGTCCATTACACAGCCCTCTGATTCCTGTTATCATTCCTTGGACCACTCCTAGTCAGGGGAGGAGGTAGAAAATAAAGAGCTGTCAGCTTTCATTTCCAGTCACCTAGCATCAGTAAAACTGGTCACATGTAATTAAAGTCTGAAATGGGGGGAAAACATGTCTAGGTTATTCCACTACATCCATGTACAGTTATGTAATCCAAACATTTTTTTTTCTTGATGTTAACCCCCTGTCTTACATTCAGGACAGCAGTTTTGCTGTTTCATTATAGACTACTACTGTGCACCTAACATCAGTCGCAAGAATGGTTAAATAATGCTATCAAGAAACAGAAAAAATGCACACCATTCATCACATCTAGATCTTCTATGTAGTGTTAATGTCTCTGCATTGTAATATGTTATATGCTAATATGGCCTAAAAGTGCCTGATGTAACATGGTTTAGTTTTACAGCCATGCAGTTTTCCTTCCACATTATATTCTGTCTCTTCATTATATGACATAAGAACTCTGATCTCTTCTCTCTTCGCTGACTTCTAATAGAAACACACTGGGCCAGATTCAATAAAGTCTTTCGGCTTTTCCCGGTTAGGGGTCGCCACAGCAGAACTCCAGTCCGCTAATGACTGGCAGTGGATTTTTACAGTGCCGAGTTGTCAGCCCGACACCCAGCCTTCAAAGAAGGCACACCCATTCACGCACGCACCTACCTGCATGTCTTTAGACGTCATTCAACTGCGGGGAGGACATGCAGACTCCACACAGAAGGGGCTCCAGCCGAGAATCGAACGGGAGAACCTCTTGCTGTGAGGTGACAATGCTAACCGCTGCATCACCGTGGGGCCAGATTCAATAAAGCCTATACTAAAATGTATACGATATGTATTTAACTGTCTTTATCTTTGCACTTTTTCAGATCATCGGTAGTCAGATGGCTTACCAAAGCTATTTCGGAATACGGAGAATGAGAGCGAAAGAATTTAGCAACAAAAACAGCCCACAACAAATGATTTGGTTGTTAAGGCACAAAACTGACAGCGAGGGATGTCGTGGTCTGGGCCAAAACAGGTGACGCAGTAAGAATGAAAATCTCTGTGAGGTATTTGCTTTCCACAGGCAAGATAATTGTTAACTTTTTCTGACATTGGTTAGAGCAAGAAAAAAGAATCCCCAATGGGGTACTTAAGCTTTAGAAGACTTCAGGTTTGAAACTCGAAAAACGAAAATTTCAGGTAGCGTCCAACCAGCACTTGGGAACTGCTTCATCTTTGGGCTCCTTCTCGGCAAGAAAGACTGACGTAATGGCATCGGCTGCCTGTTTTATACCCCTGATGTCATGGAAGAAGCAACAGCATCTGATGCAGAAATCCCAAGACACTGGTATTCGGGCCGACTGAGGGCTACCTGCAGGCACATAACCCCAAGTGTGATGACAGCAACAGTGAAACACAAAGAACATCATTCTTATCACATTTTTGAGCTTTCTAGTCATTCAGAAAGATTACACTAAGTGTATATGTAGTCTACACTTTGTGGTAACCTTTATGAATCCATGTCACTATTTAAAGCTGCAAAAATATCAGTAGAAAAACTAAAATTAGGAGGAATAGGTGCAAGTTATGTCTGTGTTGACTGTTTACTCAGAACTGTGTAAACTTAATGCTTACTGTAGTTGTTATTGTATCCCAGGAACTGTGTTTGTTTTTTTTTTTTTTTTTTTTTACTATCTATAGAATTAGTGTTGGATTATCTTTTTCCAGTAGTCCTTGTGACTTTTATTAGACAAATTCCAGTGTGACCAAATGAGACAGCAGATGAAGCAGGAGACCCTAGCAGGACTGCAGTTACAAATTTTTGGGCCTTGAAAACTGCCCTTACCCCCCACATATTACTCCTCAGATACCCTGCTCAATCTCTCCCTTTCACGCGCACGCACACACACACACACACACACACACACACACACACACACACACACACACACACACACACACACACACACACACACACACTTTTCTTTTTAAATATTAAATTTTTCTTCACTTTCTTCTCCTTTCAAACAGTTAAAAGAAAGCACAGACTTCAAGAAATGACTGTATTAAATGGATGTACCGTAATGTTTTATGACAACAGTGAAACACCCTGATGGCTTTGGGATTACTTAAAAGTGAAGGCAGAGTAATTTTAAAACAAAAATGCAAACAGAAGCAATTTTGGTTAATGACACCAAAATCAGAAGTTGTGATGAAGCTAAAAAGCCAATGATGAGACTGAATGTGAATGAAATTGGAGACTAAATGGAATAAATTGTGCAGGAGCTAAGGAACATATCTAAATTGTTGGCTGACTAAATTAAACATTAGAAATGAATTAAGTTCACAGTTCTGATCAAATCTATAACTAATATGACATCATGTTGCCAATGAAATAAAAATCTGGGGACATTTGTGGCAAGTCATTTGAAACCTATGGCTAAGTGGTATATATGAATCAGTACTTTGCTCTTCTAGGAAGATACAGTAGAAAAAGTACAATTGTGTCACACTTACCATAACTGTAGACGTTCAAGTAGATTAATGCTGCAGTACTGATTCTTGGGTCTTCCTGCCACGCAAAAGCCCACTACCAGCCGATTTCCAGATTCTTTGCATCATTCCTAGCTGACATCTGGATGTCAGGGTACAAGAAGGGTGTCCATCAGTGCCATCTTCAGGCCTTTCTAAGCAATGAACAAGCAGTTTGATGTTTCAGAACAGCAGAACCCCCATACTTGGACTGAATTTAAGTGAAAAGGAGGAAAATCATAGGAAACAGAAAGGGGATGATGGCGATAAGTGGACTAAATGCAGATAACTCCTCTACCCCTAGCACCTGGCAAGGGGGATTATAACCATCAGCGGTTTGGAGGGTGCGAGTATGTACTGCAGCAATGATCTACTCGGCCATCTACAATTATGTTATATGTGGCACAACTGCACTATGCTCTTCACAGTGCTGCAGTACTGATTCTTGGGAGGACTCCCAAACCTAACAAATTGGGCCATGGGTTATCTACATAACCATAGGAAATTAGATTTTGCGCGATGGCAGAAGTGAAACCTGTTCTATCCTTGGAGGCATTGCCTAGGTTATAGTCCTTTGTGAAGGTGTGCACTGAGTTCCATATGGCTGCCTCTCAGATGGCCTAGATGGGAACTCTTTTGAGGAAAGCAGTGGTAGTTGCCTCATGTCTTGTTAGTGGGCTTTAATATGCCGAGGTAAACCTTTTCCATGGTATGAGTAACAGATATCACAGAGCAGGCTGGTGTTACAAGAAACAAGGATAAAATTTTGTCACAGATTACAGTTGACTTCTTCAGAAATACTCAAATACTTAAATACTCATTACAAACACATTACAAACCAATTTGTAAAACACACCATAGGCATTTAAAGGTACAGATTCCCTATTTGCTCCACAATTATACATGCAAGATAAAACCAAACTAACTATAAAACATGATTCAACATGTACTTTAAACGTAGTATTTTGACAAAAATCATAAAGTGAAGAATTGAATAAAAATCAACAATTAGAGGAAAAAATCAACAATTAGATAAAAAATTAGATTAAAAAAAATCAGCCAATATTTTTCCAGGGTTGAATGAAATTGTTTCAATAACCAGCTTTTTGAGGTTAAAAGCTGATTTTTTAATCTAATTTTTTTATCTAATTGTTGATTTTGTTTTTTGATTTTGCAAAATGAATCATGAGGATGCATGATGCCATGTACTCCAGTATCTTCAGGAATTCTCTTGTAGTGATGAGTTACTTTGGAAGCAGAACAGTCAGGTAGTCTGTCAAGAACACAATCTTGTCCTGGGGAAGGGGGGCTTTTTGTTGAACCATGTTTATGATGGCTCACAGGAAAAGGATCCTTGTTTGAGATTTTTGAAGATTTAGGATGACACCTACCTTCTAAAAACAGCCTACAGTGATCTGTAAGGCACCCAGAGTCTCTGAAGTGGATCTTTCCTAAATAAGACAGTAGCATACGTAGGAGTAAATATGGACTCCTAGAGTTCTGCAATGTGATTTCAGAGGAACTAAGCATTTTGGGAAAACTCTGGGAGCAGTGGACAGCACAAATGGTAACTAGAAGTGGGGGCTTATTGCTACAACTTGCAAGTGCTTTCTGAGACTGTCTAATCTGGGGACATGGAGATAAGCATCCTTTAGGTCTATGGTGAGTATGGAGACATTGGGGAAGATCATGAACAATAATTTCTGCAAAGTATGCATTTTGAATTTTAGAATGTAAAGGAACATGTTTAGGTTTGAGAGGTCCAAGATGGTCTCCAAGTGCCTTCTTTTCAAGGGACTAGAAAAATCCTTGAGTAGAAGCCTTTTCCTTCTTGTTCTGGAGGGAGATGCTAAATGGATCCTTGCTGAAGTAACAGCCTGAGGATACATGGTAAGATACTTTCTTATTCTTTTGGTGGTTTTGGAATACCCTAGAAGTGTGGTATTTCTCTGAACTGAATATTTTACCTCTTCTCTATGAAGTTGAAGATACATTAGTCCCTGGTCATGGACTTCCAATGGTTTAAAAAGGACAGTTTTCCTGCTAGAGGTCTGGAAGAATAGGAAGGGATAATGGAAGGAGGGAGGGGCAGAACATAGTCATAGTTACTCTCTCTGTTGGGTTGGTTTGTTGGAGCCATCTGTCTTTTAAGATTGTTTTGTTGGCTATCTCCCAGACTTGGCTTTTTACCACAGAAGGCCTCCTCTTATCTTCTCTAGGTGGGAAAGGCCAAGGTTTGAAGGGTAATTTCTACTGTATCTTGGGGTCGGAGACAGATAAAATTCCTTCATAGTTTTAATTTGCTTTCCTTTTTTGCCTAGTTTCTGAAAAACATGTTCAGCTGGTAGACCAAAAGCAAATTCCTTGTCCATTGGGGCATGTAGTAGTTCAAGAACTGGGTCCTCAGTATTGCATGTCTGTTGATGACAAAACCTGTGGCAGCTTCTCTGTAAAAAGCATCAAAGGTGTCAGTCACATTTTTAGGTGTGTCTAGAGGGTTTACTATCACATGTTCGACAGTACATTGTTCGAATGTACAGATGTCCAAACTAAATGTTTGAAAATCTGAACACCGAACAATGTAAATGCCGAACCGAGCATTTCAATGAAGTCGAATATCGAACATGTCGACTACACTGAAATGCTCCTACCTACTCAACATTCTACAACAGGTTTTTGCAGGGGGCAAGCCCCCCTGCACCCTCACACCCCCCCTACTTATATATACAAACTCCGAGATTGCACTACAGTGAGGGTAAGGGTACATTTCCCCATCCCCACTATAATGCAATCTGCATCGCAATGTTATAGCTGACAACAGCAGCCATTCCCTCTTGTCAGCTTCGACATTGTGGTGATCACCTTACTGGTTCTGCCAAGTGATTTTTGCACATATTCAGTTCGAACATGTGATTGTAAACCTGTCTAGAGACTTGTAAAGCTTCTCTGGCTATCTCCTAAATTTCTTTGGATAAGATTCTATCCACAATTTAGTCTACTTTAGCTAGCATTTGAAATTGATAATTCAAAGCTCTCATTGCCAGGGTGGCACAGACATAGCTTTTTTCCCATATCTGTCTAGTAATCTGCTTTCCCTGTCATTAGGCAGGGGATATCTTGTTGGCCCTTTAGGCATACCTTTAGTGGGTTCAGTGAAGACAACAGAAGAATCAGCCTTTGGATTTTTATAGAGGTGTTTATGAGTTTCTACCACTCTGTAAAACCTGTCTGGTTTCCTCACAGCAGAGGGTAGAGAGTCAGAGTGTCTTTGAAGACATCTAATACAATATGCACTGCAGGAACAGACAGTGGTCTGGGTGAAGATAAACAAAACAGTTCCTATAATGGGTAGGGGCCTGGGAGAACTGCTTACTTTCCCAACTAAAAGTCTCATTCATACTTTCTATGTAGGATATACCCAAAGGAAAGGTCCTCAGGGTGAAGGGGGAAAATACAGTTTTGTACACTTACCATAAATGTAGATGTTCGAATGTATTCACTGTTACAGTCATCACCTGTGGGTTAACCCTGCTGTGGTAGCCCTCGGCCGGCCCGAATATCAGAGTCAATGTTTTTCTTGCTTCGGCTGCTGTCGCTTGCTGACTGACGTCAGGACATCAGTGCTATAAAGGAAGGCAAGTGACGCCATTACATCAATTTTTCTTGCCCTAACCAGACAGAGGCCCAAATAAATATGGTAAAGTGGTCCTAGTGGCTGAAAGGCACCATTAGAAGCTTATGTATCCTTAAAGAAAGAAGATACAAGGGGGAAGGAGGGAGGGAAACCAGGACTGCAACAGTGAATACACACGAACATCTACATATATAGTAAGTGTCCACAACTGTACTATGTTCTTTGTGTTTCACTGTTGCAGTCATCACCTATGGAAGGATTCCCAAAGCTGAAGAGCGGGGAGTAGAATTAGTAAGAGACCTAGGAATGGGTCAGCATGCCTTGCAGAACTGCAGAGGCAAACCCTGCCCTAGCCTTAGAAAATAGAGGTAGGTGCTAATGCTTGGTAAAGGTATGGACAGAAATCCAGGTGACAGCTTCCAAGATGTCCCTGGTGGGAACTCCTCTGAGGAATGCTGTGGAAGTGGAGGCTGTCCTAATGGAATGGGCTCGAATAGACTTGGGGGGGGAGGGGTCCCATGCAATCTGTAGCAGAAATGGATTCAGTGTGATATCCATTTGGAAATGGGTTGTTTAGAAATGGGCTTCCCCTCTGCCCTACGGGCAAAGCTGACAAGTAGTTGGTCTGTTTTCCTGAAGGGTTTAGTACGGTCCAGATAGTATCTGAGCGGTCTGTGCACATCTAGTGAGTGTAGATTTTTTCCCCCTTGTTTTGAGGGTTAGGAAAGAAGGTGGGTAGATGTATGGCCTGGTTGAGAGTTACATTAGATACCACCTTGGGCATAAAGGAGGGATTACTCCTCAGGGAGGCCCTCTCTGCATGGATGATGATGAAGGGCTCAACGACCATCAGTGCCTGAACTTCAAAACCCTTTTGGCTGAGGTGATAGCTAGAAGAAAAACAGTCTTCCAGGAGAGGTATCTTAGTTCTGCTAAAGCAGTAGGTTCGAAGGGTGGTAAGGTTATTTTTTCCAAATCATAATTCAGGTCCCAGGCTGGAGTGGGTGGCCTTCTAGGAGGTCTGACATTAGAAGTCCCTCTGAGAAATTGTTTAATCAAAGGATGAGAGAACAGGGGCTGTTCTGTATCAAAATGAGCTGAAATGGCTGAGGTGTGGATTTTGATAGAGGAGAAGGAGAGGCCACTATTAAGTAGCTCTGCTAGGTAGTCCAGGATAAAAGGGATGGAAGGTTGTGAGGTACTGCCCCCTCTGGACTGGCTCCAGGAGCAGAATCTTTTCCTGCATAAGTTTTTCTGGTGCTGGGCCTTCTGGCCTCTGTGATAATGTCTAGGACCTGTTTGCGTAACAGGGGCCCCTTGTTTGTCTTTAGAGTATTAGTCATGCTGAAAGTTTGAAAGTCTGCAAGTCTGGGTGCAGCATTTCCCCCCACCTGAGTCAAGAGGGCTGAGATCAGGGGAAGCTGCCTGGGAGGCTGTAAGGTCAGGCTGTGCAGTAAGGGGTAGCAATGTTGTCTGGGCCAATCTGGAGCAATGAGGATGGCCTTTGGTCTCTCCTCCCTTATTTTGATCAGTACCTTGGGAATAAGAGGCAGAGGAGGTAATGCGTACATGAAGAGGGTGTTCCAGGGGAAGGTCAATGCATCTATCTTCCACGGTAGGTGGTGATATTCCCCGGTACACAATTTTTTCACCTGATGGTTGAGATGTGAAGCAAAGAGATCCACCTCCGGAGTCCCCATGCCTGAGTGATTTGTAAAAAGATTTTTCTGTGGAGCTGCCATTCGTGGGGGTCCACTAAGTTTCTATTTAAGTGGTCTGCCAGGGTGTTGTTGATCCCTGGTAGGTATTGGGCTATTAGGTGTAATTCCATCCCATGGAAGAGGCCGTCAGCCAGAAGTTCACGGCTAGCCTGCACAGAGGGTAAGATTGGGTCCCTCCTGTTTGTTGATGTACCACATTACTGTGGTGTTGTCTGTTTTGATAAGGAGAACCCATGGCTTGAGATGGGGTTTGAAGGATGTCAAAGTCCTTTTTACTGCCAACATTTCCTTCTGGTTGATGTGTAAGGGAAGGTGCTGGGCATCCCAAAGACCTTGGGTGCAACCTGCCTTCTAGGTGAGTGCCCCAAGCGATGTCTGAGGCGTCGGTGGTAATGGTCTGCCTGGTTGGTCGGAGGGTGAAGGAAAGACCTTTGTTCTGGGCACAGGCCCCTGCCCACCAGAGAAACTTGGCCCTTATACAGGGGATCAGAGGGAGAGAGGTCTCTAGAGGTTGAGAGTGCTGTCACCAAAGGTTCTTTATGTACCATTGAAGTTTTCTCATGTGAAGCCTGGCCAGAGGAATTAGAAGGATGCAAGATGCGATGTACCGCAAGGCTTGCAGGAACTTCCTCACAGTGAGATGACTTCTGGAAGCCAGCTGGGTAAAACAGAGAGGCAGGAAGCTCTGATTTTCTGGGGATAGGAAGGCCATTTGGGATGCTGTGTACAGCAGTGCTCCCAAGAAAATGATATTCCTGGAGGGTGTTTGCTTTGATTTCTTATCGTTGATGGTGTACCCTAAGGAGGTTAGGAGGGTTTTGACAAAGAGGAGGTCCTTGTGGAGCTTTTCTTTGCAATCTGCCTGAATGAGGCAGTCATCCAGATAAGGGTAAATCTGTATATTTTTCTGTCTGCAAAAGGGTATGGCTGGGGCTAAGCATTTGGTGAATACCCTGGAGCAGTAGATAAGCCAAAGGGTTGCGCAGAGAACTGAAAGTGTAATGAGCCTGCTCTGACACGAAGGGATTTCCTGCAGGATTCACTTATGGGGATGTGGAGGCAGGCATCTTTTACATCTAAGGTAACTAACCAGTCATTTTTTGTCAGCATAGGCAGCAGCTGCTGCAAAGTTAGAATTTTCAATTTGGGGACCACCAGGAAGGTGCTCGGAATGGATAGATTCGGGATGGGGTGCCAAGTGCCCTCTTTTCTGGGAACAAGGAATAGTCTGGAATAAAAGCCTTTGCCTGTTTGATCCGAGGGGAAAGCTTCTACTGCCCCTTGGGATATGAGAGTTTGGACTTGTTTCAATACCTCTGCCCATTCATTTGGAGGCAAGTCTGGGTATCCTCTTGGAATTGGGAGTTCGTTAAAGGAGAATTTGTTTCCCTGAAAAATTATCTTTAAGACCCATTGGTCCTTTGCTACAGAAAGCCAATTTTCTTTGCAAAGGGAGAGCCTTCCTCCTAGTTTGTGGTGAGTGAAAAGAGGGCAGAGGGGGAGAGGGAGTCATTGAGAGTTTTTGCCATAGAGGGATGGCTTAGAACTCCCTGCCTTTGGAATGGAAGTGGTCCACTGTTTGGTTCTCTGCTGTCCCTGGGATAGGAGTCTGGGTGGTCTGTCCCTGCGGGACTGACCTTGTCCCTGTCTGCTAGGTGTAGGAAAGAACCAGTCCTTTGAGGGGAAAATTCCTGCTGAACCTAGGATGTTGTATCTGAAAGAAATCTTTTACTGTTTGCATAGATTTTGCTTTGTCTTCCATCTTTCTAAGCACCTATTCTGCTTTTACTCCAAACAAGCGGTCCTTATCTAAGGATGCATCAAGTAATTTAGATTTGACATGATCAGGGAGCGGTTGTTCCTTCAACCATGCATGGCTCCTAATCACAGATCCTGACACTGCTGCCCTGCTTGAGGCTTCTAACGTGTCATATCCACAGAGTAATGAGTGTCTGGCCACTAGACAAGTAGAGTGCAGTAAATCTGCTAACTCTTTTGAATTGGCACAGTCAGGAAAGGTTGAAATCTTTTGTTTTAATAGTTCCAAAGTGTGTTGTTGATATTTTAACATGTGGAACTGACAGTTGAGTGCTCTGATAGCTAATGTTGCAGAGGTGTATACTTTTTTACCCAACTTGTCCAGAGCTCTGGAGTCCTTGTCAGAAGGAACAGGATTATTTGCAGAACTAGCCTTAGCTCCTTTTGATCCCTGTGTAATGATCTCTGGGTCTGCAGCAGAATTACTGTATAGGTATTTGTGAGAAGCCGGTACTCTGTAATACCTGTCAGGTTTTCTGGGAGTAGGTGGGAGGGCATCAGGAGCTAAGCTGAATTCATGTAAGACATCATCCACCACCTCTAAAATTGGAGGGATGGCCAAGGGTCTGTGCTGGGGTAGGTCTAGAAACTGTCTTAGTCTTTTCTTAGACTGAGGGAAGTCCTGGGATTCCCAGTGGAAATGTTCCCTAAGGGTGTGAAGGGTTTTCCCAAAGGAAATATCTTCTGGTGGTGAGGCAGAAGGAATCAATTCCTCTGCATCTGAATCCTCATAAGCAGTCAGAGGTTGTTGTTTCTCTTCAAAGTCTGAATAGTCAGACTCCTCAGAATCCTGTTCTGTCAGTATTTCAGGAGAAAGATCCCTCTTCCTTTTAGAAGTTTTGGCCTGACTACCCCTGATATGGGTGCTAAGATCCTCCGCCATTTTAAGCATTTGAGCTTGGGGTGGTGGGGCAGGAGTAAAATTGTGGCTACAGGTAGTTTTTCTAGGAGTGGCCTTGCTTCTAGGCCTAAGAGTATCCATCAGTCTGAAAAAACAGTAGTCAGATGAGAAGATGTCGTTTTTTGTCGAGATTCAGTAGTTCGAAAAACCTCCTTGGAAGCCAGTGCCTGCATTGGGGCTCTGGACCCAACCAAAGGCTCGGAAGAACATGATTTCTGCGGCATATCGGACTCCGAAAGGGTCTCAGTAGAGGCCTGCGAAGGTATCAAATTGGGCATCAGGGGCTGCGAAGGCACCTCACTGAATTCCGGAGAACTGACCTGCTAAGCAGTAGAGTCGTCAGAAGGCATAGCCTTGTGTGGTCTGTCTCTATCCTTATGTTTTTTCAGAATGTCTATGGATTATTGGCTGATGGACACCATTTCAGAATGTGAAGATGGAAGGGGAAAATACCTGGCTACAATAAGAGCTCTACGACCAATGGTTCGCACGTTAGATGGCACAGAACCAGCAACAGGGGACATCGTGGTCTAGGCCTAAACAAGTGACACAGTATGAATGGAAGTCTCAGTGTGGGATTTGCTTTCCACAGGTGAGAAATGTTAACTTTTTCAGACATCAGTTAGTGCAAGAAAGAAGGATCCCCAAATGGGGTGCTTAGCTTTAGAAATTTTCAGCTGTAACTCAAACTCTGGTAGCGACCAACCGGCACACTTGCGAACTGCTTCTGCTATGGGCTCCATGGCAAGAAAGACTGATGTAATGGCGTTGGCTACCTTCCTTTATAGCACTGATGTCCTGGCGTCAGTCAGCAAGCAACAGCAGCCGACACAGAAAAACACTGACTCTGGTATTCAGGCCGGCCAATGGCTACCACAGCAGGGATAACCCACAGGGATGACTGCAACAGTGAAACACGAAGAACATCAGTGTGTGCCCTCAGTGTCTGAGTAAGTTTGAGGTGCTAAGTGCTCATAGTAAGAAAATTCCTCCTCATCCTCACAGATAGAGGAACCTTCCTGAAAACCCATTTCCCCTGTCCCTTTTAGATGGAGAGGCCTTGGAGGTGGATGCATGAGATGGTTTTCTAACTGTTCTATTTTAAGGAGGTCTCGGGCTTCTGTCTGAGTAGAGGTGATCAGAAGGTATGACAGAGGTCTGCCTCTAAATTCTTTGCCTTCTCACATTGTCCCAATAACTGACATAGGGCTGAACAAGTGAACCTTGCAATACTCACTTCAGGAAAGTTACAACCCCTGCCATCATACAAGAGACATGACTAGTTAAAGGTTTCACCATTTCTTTGGATGGCTGAACTGTAATGCTGGTACTTTCAGCAGTGATTCATGTAATCCCCACTCACAAACAGTATGGACAATGCAAATGTTAGTTTTTGGTAGTCACACTCACACTTTGAGAGTTTAACTTCCTTACACATTGAATGGAAAAATGATCCATGATGAATGTCATGACTGATATTTAAAATGTGTCAGCAGCAGAACACAACTGGCAGGGGCTGGGCACATACTTCTAGTGCAATCAGTGATGTCATGCAATGCACATCTAAAGTGGCACATACCTCTCTCCATGGGCGTTTCAGAGTAAAACAGCTAAACTGAAGACAGCAGGGAAGAATATCCCAATAGTAAATACTACGAGGAGGGCCCTCTGGTAGAAAGTCAGTAGGCCTTTGAACCATTCATTTCTTAAGAATTCCAAAGCAGTCTAGCTTCTCTCTCCAGAATGCCTCTTTCTCTATCACAGAACAGCACTCTAAATGTTTAATTGCAAATTGAATTCATATTAGAAAGCAACTCTATTTTTCTGAAAAAAACAAAAGGAACAATCCCATTAACACTAGTTACTTAATTAAGCAATTACTCACATTCTTGTGTCTAGATCACGGTGTGGTGCTGCGGTAGCATTGTCGCCTCACAGTAAGACGTTGTCCTGTTCGATTCTCAGCTAAAGCGTCTTGTGTGTGGAGACATGCGTGAATGGGCATGCCTTCGTTGAAGGTTGTGCGTCAGGGCTGGCAACTCGGCAAGTAAAAATCTACCGCCAATCATTAGCGGACCGGAGTTCCGCTGTGGCGACCCCTAACCGGAAAAAGCCGAAAGACACAACAACTCACATTCTTGTGTCTGTCTACCCATATATGAACATGAGTTATTGCTATTACACAATGAAATTAATCAAACAAGTCTCACCATTTTAAAGTAATGTCACTGTATCAGGAATGTTTTGGTTGTTATATTTTGTTTCTTATAGACTGCCACAATGTATCAGAAATATTCTAGATACATTTAGACATGAATTATAATCCCTAACCTATCACAGTTAATAACTTTAGGGAAGTTGTATATATTTATTTTATAATTATAATTATTTTACAGTTAAAATACAGAAAGAAAGAAATAATGCATTGTTTTTATGCTTCATTGGGATCAGCGATCTCTTTCAGAGTATGTATAAAACAGCATAATGAAGCAAGCACATCATTTTTTCTGATAAAAACTACAAGCCATTAGAATTATTATCAGCTTTTTAAAAGACAGGAGCAGTGAATGGATCATATACTGTAAGTAATATCAGAGGCAGTCTCACTTAAATTCAGTATTATTCAAGCTGGCAGCAAACAGCACTCCTCAGAACCATGTGCTGCAGCTGGTGTAAATAATTTCTGAACTTGGGGTAATTCATTTCTGATCTTAAGATCATGACAGAGTTATTTAGCTTTTATGTCTTTGTACGTAATGACTGCACAGTACATCTACCAAATCATTTCCATACAAAGGGTTTTTGAACTGAATTTGTTTCCATGTGCAACACATAATTTACAATGAGCACATATGGGTGAGCAACTAAATGAATATCAATGGCTTCTCAATGTATAACAAAACTATATATTATAAACTCTTACTAGCAAAAATTCCCTGAAAAGTAGAGGCCCTACTGATCACTGCTGCAGTTTTCCAGAAAGGATTTGCCACTGACATCCAGGGTACCAAAGCCTAAAACTTTCCATTAATCAATATGTCTGACTTATGACCTCAGCTCTTGAACGTAAAGGTACATAAGAGAAATTATGAGCATAAATCCTCAAACTATCTCCAAGCCAGCAACCTGACAATAGCTGGGAAGAAAACAGTCAGCTAACAGGGGAAATGCAGGAAAAATGGGATGTCGCTCCTCAGTTACAGAGATTGCTAAACATGGCAGAAAAAGAAAAACGGGATAAAAAGAGGAAAAGAAGAAGGGAGTGGCAGGTGGGAAGGAATACTGCAAAAGTGATCAGTAGGACATCTATTGTTATGGAAAGTTCTTACACAATCATACTATGTCCTGCCTTAAAGTATTCCAAACACATGGGCGATTCATAAAGCTTACGGGACTAGAAGGGTGGAAGGCTGAGAACAGAGAGCTGCCTAACAGGCCAGAGAGGAGTAACTTGGTAAAAGCAGCTCTGGATTTGGAAAAGACATCTACTCTGTAATGTTTGGTGAAGGTATGTAATGAAGACCAAGTGGCTACTTCCATTATCAGTCTGGAGTCTACCCCTTGTAGAAAACTCCAGAAAAGATCACTGCTCTAGTGGAATGAGCTTTTGGGAAAGAGTTGATGACTTGTCACGGAAAGGATAACAAAAGAAGATGGACCTCAACATCCAGCTAGCAATAGTCTAGATGTCAGTAGTGAAACCTGTCTGTTTGGAATACTGCACCAGTGATCAGTAGGGCATCTACTGCTGTGGTAAGTTCTGGTTGACGTAGCAGAGAGTTTAGGAAGGAAACAAAGAAAGAATTGGTCTAGCTTACAAGTAGTTTTAGTATTGTCCAGGTAAAATCTCAGCTATCTGTGCACATCCAGGGAATGCAGGATTCCTCCTCTCCTGTTCTGTGGGTTAGGAAGGAACATAGGAAGGTTAATGGCCTGATTAAGGGATATTTCATTTACCAGTTTAGACATGAAGGAAAGACTGACCCACAAAGACACGCTGTCCTTATGGAAAATGTGGAAGGGAGGTGTAGCCAACACAGCCTGGAGCTCTGAAATCCACCTAGCAGAAAAGAGGGCTACTAGCAAAATGGTTTTCCAAGTGCAAAACTCGAGAGTGGAAGAACCTGTTGGTTCAAAAGGAGGTAGAGTAAACTTTTCCAGAACACAGCTGAGATCTTAAGGGGGAGGCACACACTTCCTAGGAGGATTTAAGTGCACGACTCATTTTAAGAACTGCCTGACCTCAAATCTGCACATCAGAGGCGAGTTAAGAGGCAGACAGGTTGAAATGGCTGAAAGATGCACTCTGATACACAAATATCCTAAATCGCCTTTTGTGAGCTCACACAAATAAGACAGAAAGCACAGTTGTGCAAAATCTTACCAGAACAATAGATGTCTTTCTGTTCACTTTTGCAGTATTCATAACTGAAGGGATCTCCTGCCAAGGGCAGCCCAACATTTGTCTGGTATACCAAAGCCATTTATAGGCACCATATGTCACATGTACAATCCCCTTGGAAGGTGTAGAGCATTAAGATGATGTACAGATGCATACACTCAGAACTGAAAAAGCCTCAGGAGAAACAGAATGTCCCTAAGGACAAAGGAAGAACATGTGCATCCAGAAAGAGAAAAAGGAGAAGAGCTCCTCAGCCAGGAGGGTAAGAAAGAACAGGTTAGAGCAGAGGGGGCAGGAGGGAGGGAGCAAATACTGTAACAGTGATGAGAAGGATATAGGTCAGAGCATGTGTATGTATCTTTAACAAGCATTTCCGGATGTAAGCACGTACATATAAATAGTGAGCATGTGCAGGCAACACTGGCATTTTGAGAGAACAGCCAGAGTGTTAACATGTATGAGTGTGGTAGTCAGTCTGTTTATAAGTTTATTTATGCCTAAGTTTGTGTGCAATAAAGCTGCTTGAACTGAACCCATGAAAGTTAGTCTGTTTTATCTTGACCAGATGAGCGGCATGGTGTCAGAACTGGATTAAGAAAGCAACTTTTTCAAGCCATGAGGTGTAGAGTTAAAGGTGAAGGCAGATTGAGCTGGTTGAGTGAAACGGAGTTCAGACAAACAAAAAGGGCCAGAAACAAACTTAAGGCAAAAAAAAAAAAAAAAAAACTGCACAAATGATTTGTTTGGAAGAGAAAATTAAACAGAGCACTTATAAGGCACAAAACGCATTATTAAGCAAACGAGTAGCACAAAAGATTTTATTAATCAAACGAAGGGCACAAACGCATCATTAATTAAACAAAATGTTCAAAACTACAATATTTGATAAATATCAATATCAATATTTGATAAATAAGTAGCAGAGATATTCATATGGGACTCAGAATGACCTTTGGCTTACATAACGAGCATGTTTAAAGTAAAACAGGCACAAGAAAAATATAATGAGCATGATAAGACATTAAAGGGGCATAACGAGAACAATAAAAGGGTACAATTAAGCTTAAAAAGCAAGACGACTGCATGTTTTTTAGTAAAAGACCATGTTTGGGCACAAACTACTATTTCGCATTGACAGAAGCCATTCAAAGCACAACTAGAGCTGTTCGAAGTATCTCAAGAGTGTGCAAAGTGTTTGCAGAATTGTGCTTTATTACGGTGCAATTTCAGAGAGTTTATTGTGTGCAAAGTACAGTTATACTGCAAAATGCAGTCAAAGTACATTTCGGAAAGTTTCTTGTGCTGCGTGCATTTAGTCGCAGACTGCCACCATTTCAGTGTGTTTCTTACACTGTGCAGGGTTATTTCACAAAGCATAGCCATTTTGAAGACTTTCTGTGTTGTGTACAGTTTATTTGTAAACTGCAATCATCTTGAAGTGTTTCTTGCTCTGAGCCTTTTCTGCTGTGTACAGTTTATTTGCAAACTAGTCATTTTGAAGTATTTCTTACACTGATAAGGAATGGTTTCACAAAGTACAGTGGTTTCAGAGTATTCTTGTGCTACGGAGACTTATTTGGCAAAGTGCAGTTATTTCAAAGAGTTTGTTGTGCTATTGGGCATAATTACAAGTACTGGCATATATATATTTGTGTGCATGTTCGTACATAATTTCAAGCACCTTCACTACTGTGTGTTGATATAGCAGAGGTATTTCGGAGACATATAGTCCACTTGTGTTTGATCATAATATAGCAGAGAATTGGACAGTAGTTGAGCAGGAATACAATATTTTTATGCAAGCATTTTTTTCTGAAAAATATACAAGTACAAGGGTATTCATTTTGATTAACTTTGCTGGGTCAGTGGCTACTGAAAGACAGCATTCATTTGTGTATGCACCAGACATATATGCAGGAGAGGGAGGAACCGTCATACTGTGATACCGCCTGAATCAAGGGAGGACCCAGAGTGCTTAAAACATACATTTAGAGAAATGTGCAATCCCCAGACAAATGTTACATTAGAGAAGCACTTATTTTATACAACAGACTAAAAGCCAGGTGAAACTTTTGCAGCTTATACCACTGACTTGAGAAACAAAGCCAAAATATGCAGATTTGGTGACTTGAAAAAGGAGTTAATAAAAAACAGGCTTGTATGTGATCTTAATAGTGCCACAGTGAGAAAGATTTTGCTTTGTGAGAGTGATTTAATGTTAAGTGCAATAAGTAAAGCCATAGAGATTTGTCAAATCCATGAGCACACAGAAAGGCACACAAGTATGCTTGCAAGTGACAAGAGCATGGTTTCAACAGCCTCTAAAGCAAATGTAGACAGCATGCAACATGTGGCAAGCAGAAACAGGCCTAAGCACATGGCAGCTGCAACCCCTGCGGGTCTGGCAGGGAGGACTCTTAGCTTTCTAGCAAGTTCCAAGACTAGCTCAGTAAAAAGGGCATGCTCAGTACAGTATGAGTGAGTCAGCAAAACCCAAGTCAAGTCTTATTGTTAACTGTTGTAATTGTGGTGCCAATCATGAATCTTAAAAGACAGAAGTGCTTAGCATCTGGTCAGCAATGCCACCAGTGTAAAAAATTGAACCATTTTCAAATGTTTTGTAACTCAAGCAAGCCGCATTCAGTTATTAAGAAAGGTCACTCAAAATAGCAAGTTGGTCATGTAGAGAGCTGCAACCCTACTTTCTATATAGATGGCGTTATCAGTGGTCAGTGAAAAGGTTACTGCAATAGATTTGTTGGCAAAGAATGAAGTATTTTGTACTGTCCGGATCAATGGTAGGCCCATGGAGGTCAAAGCAGATACTGGTTCAAAGTGTAATTTAATGTCAGCAGAAACATTTGCTAACATGAAGGCTGGTAAGCAACTTAATTTGGCCAATTGTTCAAAGCTCGTTGCTTATGGAGGTGAAGAGATTCAAACCGAAGGCTCAGTAGTGCTTTCATTCTATTTGGCTGGGAACAGTTACTGCTTGCAACTTTATGTAGTCTGAAGACCTGTACAGTCATTATTAGGTCTCACAGATAGTTTGAGAATGAAATCGCTTTCTTTTACCAAAGAAGTACATCATGTAAGCACATGTCCCAGTTCCAGCTTCAGTGACACTATTTTTTCAGAGTATGCTGATGTTTTCGATGACAAGCTAGGCAAACTTCCAGTTGTGTACTCCATGAAAGTAGACCCAGAGGTCAGTCCAGTGGTCAGACCACCAAGAAGAGTTCCAATAGCTATGCAGGACAAAGTCAAGGTCCAGGTAGACAAAATGGTGCAGCAAGGTGAGATTTGTCCAGTCACAGAACCAACTGCGTGGATGTCTTCCATGGTTGCTGCTCATAAGAAAAATTGAGATGAAATCAGAATATTCAATGACCCAAGAGACATGAACAAGGCATCAAAAAGACCTCATCATCCTATGCGTACAATCGAAGAAATTGCAACCCTCATGCCATATACCACTGTTTTTTTCTATCTTATATGCAGAGAGTTCATTTTGGAAAATAACGCCTGATGGCAAATCTTCACTACTGACTACATTCAGTACCTCATTTGGTAGATACAGATTCCTCAGGATGCCTTTTGTAACAAATTCTGCCAGTGAAGTCTTTCATCGTGCAATGGAGCTACCTGTCTGCTATAATAGTTGATGATTTACTGGTTGGAGGTAATGGTGAAGCAGAGCACGACAGAAACCAAAGGAAAGTTGTGGACAGAGCATATGAAGTGAATTTAAAGCTCAATCCTCTGAAATGCAAATTCAGACTAACAGAAGTTACTTACATAGGTCATTAATTTACCAGTACAAGCTTACGACCAGATCCTTCTAAACAAGCAGACATTCTTGAGATGCCAGCTCCAGACAATGTCCAAGCTCTACAACATTTTCTTGCTATGGTTAAATATTTGGGTATATTTATCCCTGACTTTAGTGAGTTATCAGCACCTTTAAGAGAGATGACATACAAAACTGTTGCCAAGTCATGGTTAGAACACCACTAGAGAGCATGATAACCTCAAACCGCAAATTGCTAACCCGCCTACATTAAGATAATGTGATGTCCACAAACCAGTAGTTCTTTCCTATGATGCGGCAAAGTTCGGACTTGGTGCAGTTATTCTTCAAGAGGGCAGACCTGTTGCCTATGCATCTAGAACTCCTACCAAAACTGAGATGCAGTACGCTCAAATTGAGGAGGAACTTTTGGCAATTGTGTTCCCATGTTCAAAGTTCCATGATTATATTTATAGCTGAGCTATCCAAACAGAAACTGACCATCAACGTCTAGTCACTATTTTAAAGAAGCCTATGCATTCTGCTCTAGCAAGACTACAAAAAATGATGCTCAAATTGCAAAAGCATAATTTCAAAATGGTCTATACAAAAGGTAAACTTCTTTACCTGGCTGATACCTTATCCAGATTGCCCATAAATACCACGAAACAGCTTGATGCAGAGAATTTTGAATTTGATGTTATGGAAGTGCATAATTTTTCTACCACGAGACTTGATGAGCTGAGAGATCATACAAAGACTGATCCTATTTTGCAAAAGCTCAACCACTTCATCCATGCAGGATGACCGTCAAAGCAATCCTGTGTACCTGTGTACTGCCAGAAGTGTAACTTTACTTTCCATACAGAGACGAGATGCTGATGGAAGATGGTATCATTTTCAAAGGTCCAAAAGTAATTGTTCCTACTTACTTACATGAATACATTCAGATTTTGCATCGTGTCCACCCAGGTTTCGATTCTACCAAAAGAAGGAAGAGAAGACTAGTATTTTGGCCTTCTCTGTCGAAAGACATTGATAAAGTGCTTTCTTCTTTTTCAATGTGCAACAGTACTAAGACGCATCTGCAAAAAGAGCCACTTCAGCTAAGCCAAATTCCTGAACTACCCTCATCAATAGTAGCAGCTGACATATTTGAGTAGAACAATGAGCATTACTTAGTGTTGGTAGACTCTTATTTGAACTGGTTTGAGATCGATTTGCTACCTAACCTAACGTCCAGTGCTGTTATTACGAAGATTAATCATACTTTTTTAGTCCATGGTAGTCCACAGAAAGTTATTTCTGACAATGGTTCTCAGTTTATCAGTCAACCGTTTCAGAGATTTGCAAAAGAGTGGGACTTCATTCATGTTACTAGTAGTCCTGAATACCCACAGTCAAATGGCCTTGCTGAGCATGTAGTACAGAGTGCAAAGCAATTACCAGAGAGGTCAAAGCCTGACAATACCGATATCTTCTTGAATTTACTTAATCTCAGAAATATACCCAGTGACAATCTACATGGCTTGCCTGCTCAGAGACTTCTATCCAGGCAAACCAGAACAGCCTTGCCAATCAGTTCTAGTTTGTTGGTGCCTAATGCTAAAAACAGAGCAATCAAAGCTCAACTCTTTAAGAAGCATTCCTTTCAGAAGTCCAGCTACGATAAAATGAGCAGATTTCTTTGTCCATTGAAAGAAGGGGAGACAGTGAGGATGCAAACGGCGAAAGGCTTTGATTGAATTGGTCAAGTGAGAGGTATATGTACCAAGCTGGGATCCTACTTAGTGGAATCTGCAGGTAGTGAATACAGGAGAAACCGCAGACAGCTTCTTCCTGTATCAGAAATGATATTGCAGTATCGTACCTGTGATACAGACTCTAGATACCAGAGCAACCCTGACAATGTTCATACTGAAGAACATGTCACAGTATCCATTCCCTTTCCTGATGATGGCCCAGATGTCCCCAGATGAACATTCCTTGAAGACAGTCCCCATTGCTAGAGCCAATTCTGACTTTTATGTTACACGATCAGGTCGTATTTCTAGATCTAGTGTAAAATACACAGCAACCTGGACATGATTGTTTTATATGTGTCTAATTTTGTATGATTGCATGTCAAATAATTAGTTCTGTATGACTGCATGTCAAAAGATAATTTCTGTCAATTGCATGTCATTGAGTACTCTCATTTCATATATGGACTATTTCTCAAAGAGGGAGGATGTAGATCAGAGCATGTGTATGTTATCTTTAAGAAGCATTTTCCAGATGTAAACACATGCATATAACTAATGAGCAAGTGCAGACAACAGTGCCATTTTGAGAGAACAGCCAGAGTGTTAACATGTATGAGTGTGGTAGTCAGTCTGTTTATAAGTTTAAGTTTAAGTTACAAAGCCTCATTCCTGATGTGTTTGTGTGCAATAAAGCTGCCTGAACTGAACCCACGAATGTTTGTCTGTTTTATCCTGACCAGACAGGCGACAGAGGACATCTACTGTTACAGTCAGATTTAACAACTGTACTATATCCTTCTGTCCTTCCATAGTTATTTATTTTACGTTTACTTACTGGGAGCCTGTTTTCAGTGGAGGCTCGGGGAGAAAAGCTCCACACAATATATCAATGAAAAACATGCAAAAATTTTGAAAAGAAACATTTAGAAAAAGAAACATACAAAATTGCCAGACAACTTTACATCGCTATTAGTAGTGCAAAGAATAAGTTCAGAATATGCAAGACATTACTGTACATAACATTATGTAGAAGAATTACTTCATACACGATACAATAAACAGTGATATAGTTTGAATTAACTGAGTTTGAAGTTATAGGAGGACACTATAACAAATATAGTTACAGTTCTAGATAGACAGGAGATATGGAAATAAGACTGAGTTTGGAGGAGTTAGCCAAGATCAGAACATGTGCATATCCCTGATTTGGACAGATAGGATCTTAGCTGATTTTTGAAGCTAAAGTTTGTCTGTCTGTATCCGGATTTCAAGTGAGAGGGAGTTCCAAATTTTTGCAACAGTGTCGCCTCACAGTTAGACGTTGCCCGTTCGATTCTCAGTTAGAGCGTCTTCTGTGTGGTGACATGCGTGAATGGGCATTCCTTCGTTGAAGGTTGTGCGTTAGGCCTGGCAAGCCAGTACGTAAAAATCTACTGCCAATCATTAGCGGACCGGAGTTCCGCTGTGGCGACCCCTAACCGGGAAAAGCCGAAAGACACAAACAAACTAGAGTAAGGGGAATCTCCTGAGATGTGTCTGCAGTTGGATACTTCAACCAGCCCTTTGTTGGAGGATCTCAGCTGATGGCTATTGGTAAAATGGTTAATTAGGCCTGTTGCAGTATTCATAACTGAAAAGTACAAAACCTCAAAAGAAAACATGGGGGGAGGACAGCCATGAAGAGGCCTCAAGAAACTCATGCAGAATAGCCCTGGAAATAACAGCCAACTTATAATACTTGGTGAGGGTATGAACAGAAGACCATGTAGCAACCTCAAGGATGATTGGTACCCAGCCACTCAAAACAAGCACTAGAGGAGGCAACAGCCCTGGCAGACTGAGCCTTTACTGATGAAGAAAGACATTTACCATGAAAATTATAACAAAAAGAAATGACTTTAGAAATCTAAGAACATATGGTTTGCTTAGAAACAGCTAAACCCAAAGTCCTGCCATGAAAGGAAACAAAATGCTGCTCAGATTTGCGAATAACTTTAGTTTTAGCCAAATAATATCTGAGCTATCTATGCACATCCAAGGTGTAAAGAACTTTCATAAAGCAGACTGCATAGAAGGAAAAAAGGAAGACAAATGAATAGACTGATTAAGAGACAACTCCTTGACTACCTTAGAAATAGAAGAAGGGTTAGTATGAAGACACCCCTTGTTTCTGTGAAAAACTAAGAAAAGAGGAACAGCCATGAGAACCTTAAATTCAGACACCCTCTTGGGTGAAGTGAGAGCCTAAAGAAGGACAGCCTTCCAAGTACAACGCTGTAGGGAAGCTGAAGCATCAGAATGAAAGGGAGCCGGAGTCAATTTTTCAAGCAGAAACCTGAAGCCCCAAGAAGGGGGAATAGGCTTCCTGGGAGGTCTGGTATGAAGAACACCCTTAAAAAAATTGTTTGACTTCAAATCTAGAGGACAGAGGAGGAGAAGTCAAGAGCAGACAAGCAGAAATTGCTGACATGTGAGCGTTGACTGAAGAATATGTCAACTCAGCATGGAGCAGATCATACAAATAAGAGAGAACCAGAGGAACCACCACAGACAGGGGAGCCTGATGGTGAGACAAGCACCAAACAGAAATGTTTTCCCATTTAGACAAATATGATTTCTTTGTAGTGGGCTTTCTGGCCTCCTGCAGCACCTGAGTCACTTCCATGCCTAAAAGGGATAAAAACCCTATCAACTACAGTGTAATTTGAAGAGTGGACACGTAAGGATGTATAAGAAACCCCTTGTCCTGTGACCGAAGGTCCATCCAACGAGTTAACTTGTGGTGACTACCCCTGGCCAAGTGAGAAAGAAGGGGGAAACCAATGCTGTATGGGCCAAAAGGGAATCAATAGCAAGATTTTGAGAGAGTCCTGCCTGGTCTTGTGGAAGTCTCGTGGTAAAGGAAAGGGAGGGAAGGCATACAAAAACATTCCCTTCCACGGAAAAGACGGGGTATCCACTTTACAAGCCAGAGGACTTGGGACTCTAGAACAGGATAGGGGAAGCTGTCTGTTCAGAGGGCAGGCAAAAAAATCTATCTCAGGAATACCCCACTGATGGAAAATGTCCAGGAACACATCTCTGTGAAACAAACATTTGTGATCTTGTCTGCTGGACCTGCTTAAAGAGTTTGCTACTAGATTGTGCTCTGAGGAAATATAAACAACCTGAAGAGTCACTTGATACTAGACAGCTCGATCCCAGACCTGAAGATCTAGCCTGCAAAGAAGGAAGGACCTAGTACTCCCTTGCTTGTTGACACATTACATCACTGTGGTAATGTCTCTAAACATTTTGAGGGGCCCGGGATGAAAAAGGTAATGAAAAGCTTGAAGAGCTAGAAGAAGAGCCCTCATCTCCTTTATATTAATGTGGTATGACCTCTGATAAAGAGGCCTGAGACCCTGAACCTTGAGAGAACCTAAGGAGGCCCCCATCCCCTGTCTGAGGTGCCTGTAAAGAGCTCTTGAGTTGGGACTGGAGCCTGGAAAGGAAGCCCTAGGTTGAGTGAACACTGATGAATCCACCACTGAAGCTCGAGCTTTAGAGAAGGAAGTAAGGGGACTGGGAAGTCCAGAGGCTAGTAACATTGGAGCACAACTGACTTGAGGTACCACTGTAGCTTTCTCATGTGCACCTTGGCCAGAGAGAGCATGGGAATGGTGGAAGCCACGAATCCAAGGACCCTAAGAAAATCCCTGGCCATGAATGAAGCCAGAGGAAGAAGACACTGAAAAAAGGCAATAAAAGACAGGGCCTTGGGGGTAGGTAGAGATACCAGCATGGTGATGATCTAGATCCTGTAACCAAGAAAATTATTATCCTGAGAAGGGGTCAGAGCTGATTTTTGAAACTTTATGTTGAACCCTAGACTCTGCAATAGGGTAAAAGTAAACTGGAGATCCAGAAGGAGAGACTCAGGGGAAGAAGATTGAAAGAGTAGATCAACCAGATAAGGAAAGATTTGAACTCCTCTCCACTCTTTCTGGAAAAGGCAATGACAGGAGTGAGGCATTTGGTGAATACCCTTGGGCAGGAGAGAGGCCAAATGGCAAAGAGAACTGAAAATGTGATATAGAAACAGAAAAGGGAGATAGATGGGAATATGAATGTAGGGATCCTTGAGATCCAGAGAGACCAGAAAGGCCTGGGGTAGAAAAAGGGAAAATGAAGTGTGAATATACAACATCCAAAAGGAAGGAATTTTAAGAAAGGTGTTGTTCTGGTTAAGGCCTGGAATTGGTCTCCAAAAGTCCTCCTTTCTGGGAACAAAAAACATTCTGGAATAAAAAAAAACTCCCTACCTGGGCAGGGGGCACAGCTTGAATGGTACCTTAGATTAAAAGAGACAGAGCACCTCTGGGAAAAGAGGAAGTTGTTCCCAAGGAGGTTGAGGGATGCCCAAAAAGGAAGGAAGGGATTTTTAAACCATAAAATATCCCTGGCGGACAATGGACAGAACATCCAAGAGTCTGTTGTTATCTTTAACCAATCTGGATGAGACAGGGAAAGACGGAGGAAGAAGGGGAACCTGGCCAAGGGAATGGGGAAGTAAACTGTTGAATGGAACCAGACTTATCCTGAAAGGTAGGTTTCTGGGAAGTAGGGGTTTGAGCAGACTTAGCAGGAGGCACAAGTCTAGAATCTTTTTTTCCTTTGGGTGGAAGGTGACACTGCCTGCGAACAAAAGCAGATTTGGAGGGGTAATTCCTCTGAAACTTAGGAATAGGAGAAACAAAATATGTTTCAACTCCTGCATGGCTTTACCCTTATTCTGGAGAGATTTAAAAAGTTCAGCAGCATCAGCACTAAAAAGATTTTTATTATCCAAAGGAGCATGCAATAGTTTGGCCTTAATGACATCAAGCAAAGCCAAGAGTAACGTCTCATAACAGGACCACATGCGACAGCCCTGAGGAAGCATCAGCAGCATTATAACTACATTTAATACAGAGGCAGGCAACTTGAGAGGTAGAATCCAACAGGGAAAGGCCAGAAGCCTTCACCTCTGAGTCAAGAAGGTTGGGAACCACTTAAGAAACCTGACGAAGGAGGGCCAAAACATACCTGGTCATATGAATTTGGTAGTTAATATCCTGAAAAGATAAAGTAGTAGCAGTATAAACCTTTTTGACTATCCACTCCCTGGCCTTATTATCCTTACCTGAAGGTTGGCAGAGGGCAACAGCGTGGAGGGTTATCAGAAGAGAAAAGCACTACAGAAGGTCAGCAAAAGGGCATTTATAAAGGAATTTACATTCATTGGGAACCTTGTAAAACCTACCATGCTTCTTGGGAGCAGGGGACAGAGAATCAGAGGCCAAAGCAGCTGCTGAAAAGGTGTCCAGGAGAGCAGCCAGAACTGGAGAAACAGCAGAAGGCTTAGAAGACCCAATCTGGTGGAGATCATAATATCTATTCCAGACATCAGAGACTTGACCCCACTTAAAGAATTCTATCACATGGGTAAAGGTGACCCCAAAGGAGAATTGCTGGACTAATATAATCATCTTTCTCTGAACCACAGTCCAGGGGGGAAGGGATTTGAGAAGAGTAAGCCAGGAACTCTTCTCCTAAATCCTGATCCTCACCTGAAGAGTCCAGTTCCCTTGGTTAATTATGAGAAGTGGAAGACTAGGGAGGGGAAGGCACAGACCGCCCTTGAGGAGGCTTTAAAGTCATTAAAGCAATAAACAACTCCTGAGTAAAATCCTGGCATTCCCACATTGTGGATCCTTAACTAAAGCGGAAATATGCTTGGTGTTCTGTTTCTTTTTCTGAAGGATGTCCACACGAAACACCCTGGGTGGGTCAGACCCTTGGCAACACTCAGTAAGCATAACAGGGATCTCCTGCTTCACTAACATCTGTGGAATCTTTCTTGGTTCCTTGGATTTAATCAGCTGCAGTTCCCCCTCAACATCTGGAGCAGACATTTGTAAAGCATCTGAGGACATGCAAGAAGTCAGATCCACACTGGCCTCCCATGGGTTTGCTGCAGAGAAATCCAAAGCAACCACTGGACAATCCTCTGGGCTTTCACTAGCCCCGACAGAGATATCTAGAGGAGGCTACTTATGGCTGTGGGAAGCACACAAACAGGAGAAACACTGGTGGTGACTGTCTTCATGGGGAACCTGTCTACCACACTGACATTTTGCCTTTCCGGATGATATGAACACAACCAACATTAAATAAAAAAAAAAGATAAGGAGAAATCCAACAGGACATTTATCTGAAACACCGTTTGGTAACCAGCAAAGCAGAAAGGCTGTCATACAGGTATTCAATGACGGCATTCAGACTGATAGCAAAGAAGTTGAGTGTGTGCATCTGTATGTCATCTTTATGCCCAAAGCCTTGCAGGGGGAGCATGCGTGTGATGTATGTGCCTGTAAGTACTAAAGGCTTTGATATACTGGCTGGACATTGGGCTATCCTTGGCAGGAGATCTCTTCAGTTATGAATACTGCAACAGTGATAAGGAATGACATCTTGAGATGCAGTACTGTAGTCTGAAGAGATGATGCTTGAATTAGCAAATCACTGAGGTAAGGAAAATGTTGTATTCCCTGTGTCCTGCAAAAGGCCATCATTGCATAAAGGCACTTTGTGAAAACTGAGAGCAGGAGGAAGCCCGGAGGGCAAAGCAGTAAACTGAAAGTATGACAAGCCAGTAGAAAAACTCAGAAACTTCCTGCAGGATTGGTGCATAGAATATGCAAATACACATCCTTCAGGTCTGAAGACACTAGAAAAGCCTGGGGAAGGATGAAGGGAATAAGGGTTTGAAGAGAAAGTATTTTGAAAGTGAAGACCTTGAGGAAGGAGTCAAGCTAAGAACAATCCAGGATCAGTCTCCATTACCCTTCTTTCTTGGGTACAAGGAACAGCCTGTAATAGAACCCTCTTCCTTCAAACTGAGGGGAACCAGTTCTATCGTGCCTTGGGACAGTAAGTCTTGGAGGATGGGTGGAAAAAGGCTGAGGCAAGGGGGGGAAAGCCTTTAAATTGAGGGATCTTTTTTTTCCAGGACATTCTGTAGCCTTGCTGGATAATAGAGAGTACACATTTGTTTGTTGTGATCAATTCCAATTAGTTACAGAAGAGCTGAGCCTTTTGGAAAGAGGGAGGGTAGGACTGAGAGCATGGGAAAGAAGGGAGGATAGTTGGGCTGACTTATCTGTGAAGGGAGGCCTCACAGATTTGCAGTACCATGGATTGTCAGGGAATCGTTTCATAGGTGCCTTCTAGTGTTTCATAGAAGGCCTAGCTTTTAGGCAGACAAAGGAGGTCGACTTAGGTTAATTTCTTTGGTGTCTGTGCACAGAAGTGAGTAAAATGTATCTGCAGTCATTCTCAACTTTTCCGTTGCTCTTGCAGAGTTTTGAACAAGTTAGCTGCCTGTGGACAAATTAAAAATCACTACCTAGAGTAGAATCTAGGAGTTTTGTCTTTGAAATATTCATGGAGAGGCTGAGAGAGGAACCATGCATATCTCCTAATTACTGAGCCAGTAGCAGATCCTCTGGAGGAGGCATCTACAGCATCATAACTCCATTTAATGTTATACCCAGCCACCAAGGACATGGCCTGTTTTGTATCTGATTATTCTATGCCAGAAACAGCCTTATTCAGGCTGCCAAAAAATAGACCAAAGATATTTAGTCATGACAGATTGATAATTAATGGCCCTGAAAGCCAGGGTAGAAGAAGCATAAACTTTTTCCCCCACCTGTCCATGGCTCTACTGTCCTTATTTGAGGGAAGAGTATTATCAGCAGGCAGGAGCTTAGATGGCTTGTCAGAAGCAACAGAAATGGCTGAAGGATCATCTACTAGTTCTTAAAAAATTTAAGTTCATCTGAAATTTATAGAATCTGTCAGACCTCATAGGGGCTGGTGGCTGAGAATAAGGAGCAGAAGACATAGATGTGAAAGAATCAAGGAAGGTCACCAAGACTACAGGGACAGGAGTAGGCGCTGGACTGCCCATTTCTAAAAGATTATAGCATCTTTTCTGAACCTCAGAGATTAGTATCTTTTCTGAACCTCAGAGATTTGTTTAGAATCTCATTCAAAATTTTTCATAATACTCAATAATTTCCCCAAATGAAAACTGTTCTACAATGGAATCAGGGGAGAGAGAGTCATCATCCAAAGGCACCTTTCCTGGTGAGTTTGTGAAGAGTATGCTAGGGAATGATCATGAGAATCTGAATCCCTATCCTCACCCTCAGGGGAAGACTCCATAGTAATCTTCTGAGGAATGTGGGGAGGATCAGAAAAAAAGGAGGAGGCTTGACAGCCATAATGGCCTTGAACAGGCTCTGTGAAAAGTCCATAATCTCCTTCTCCCTGGATGTCTGGTGGGAGGGAACATGCTTAGGCTTTTACCTTTTTTTTTGTTTATTTTTAAGGGGTGATGTCCGCTTGGACTAAATGTGGAGGATCTCACCTCTTCCCTTACTATGATCCGATGGATACCTTCTGGGCTTTCCAAGATAATGATACGTGGTTCCCCATTCCCTGTTCCATCTGTAGAACAGTCCCCTTGGACGTGCGGTTCTCAGATGCCATATCGGCCTCAAGTAGAGTAGCAGTAGAGGGTGTCTGAAGAAGTGTCAGTCTTAGTATGGGTTCTGTAACCTCAGTGGGTATATCCAAATCAGACTGGGCAGACTGAACACTGGACCTAAACTTCTTGAGTTTTTTCTTTGGAATGGAATGGATGGTACATCCAGAGTGGAGGTATCTGTCAGCTTGGCTTGAGCTAACTGCTTAAGCTGTTGAGTCTCTTAAGTATTCAAAGATGATAAATGTGGATGTAAAGTCTTAGTGATGAAGGCCTGACACATGGAGTGCGTTTTGTACTCATTCTCTGTGCCTAAAAAGAAAAGGCACTGTGAGTGGACACATTTATGAAGGATGTATATAAGATGGGGTTGTTTGTGCTTTGCACTAGTTACGATGAAGTCCACTACTTTAGGACAAAAGTGCTTAACTAGTTTAAATAAATTGTGGTGTTTAAATTATTAGCATGTTGTGGATTACTGTTTGGTCGTTCTGACAGCCTTGCACACTGGATATCTTGTTACTTGTTTATTCTCGGTGTGTTGCTTTCCCAATTACTTTGTGGTTTTTGGTTTAAATTGGAAACTTGGCATGTCTTCTCAAGACCTATTTTCCAGTAATTTACTTTTCAGCTCAGCAGTTCCTGAGAGCAGCGTAGCACTGGAATTAACCAGTTCACAGATGGCAAATGGTGCTTTAAGTCAATTGTTGGATTTACTAATTCCATCAGAAGACTTGATTAATTCAATTGACAGCAGTTGGGACAAAAATTGGCATATTCACAAATTACCAAAGGTTTGTGTATTAACAGTTATAATGGAGTAAATTCTAATCCTTCGCGAATGGTACGTCCTGCAGAGGAATTGAGAAATGCTGGTGATTGTGAACTGAAAATTCATCATGCGTGCTTAGCGCATGGCCAGGAGAGAACGATGACTTGATGCAATGAGCAGCAGGAATTTAACACGTTGAATTGGTTAAACAATATCGGTTGAGATTTTACCAGGACAGACACGTACTCTACAGTAAGTGAGACCTTTGACAATCAGTTAAAGGAATTTCATAAAAAAAAACTAAAAAATTATAAATCTTTGCAGCTGGACAATTGTATCTGAACAATTGTATAGCCAATAACAGAGCTCCTAAGAAGCTAAGGGAATGTAAAATACTTAAAGGAATACCTGGCGATTCCAACTTTTGTGTGGAATTGATACACATATTTGATGACTGTAGTATTCAAATGAAAGCTCTTGTTCGATTTAGTGAACATAAAATGGTGAAATTATTAAAGGACATTCAAACACTGGACAATTCAATTAAAAATGACTTACTATGTGATGTTAGAATACATGAATATAATGAGATTTTTTTAAAATATTAAACTGATGTTAGAAAAAAGTAGGAAGAAAAAGTGTAATAAAATGATCAGGGATGAGAAGGAATATTCCAAAGGATTGGCTTATCCCAAACCTAATGTTAAGTGGACGGGAGTACCTGACAATTGTGTAGGTGATGACCAGAGTTTCAACTCATTTAACACTGAAGGTAATCAAAGGGAAACTATAAATGATAACAGTGAGAATGTTTTAGATATTAATCAATTCCCCCCTCTTCAGAGATCTGAGAGGATTGCCCAGAAAGAACATGGCTCAACTCCCAGACGAGGTAAGGAACATTTTTACCATCTCAATCAACAGAGGCATGTTCCACAGAGGAAGAACCGTGGGAAGAAGTATTAATGGAAGAAAAACCTGACAATTGTAGTATTAGTGACTATAGGGTGATGCCATTTAATGGGAAGTATGGGTTATTTGACCCACCACTTCCTTCTTTTGGTACTACTAGTAAGATTTATGAATACAGTGCATATAGAATATATAATTATAGTGACTTGGAAGTGAGTAGGATCCACTTTGACTTGTTTAGTAAACTTTTTTCTTTTGTATCTTATACATTAGACATCAATGAAATGTTAATAGACTAAACTATTTGTCAGTACGATAAATCTAAAGTTGTTTCTTAACGAGTACCCTAGTAAGAAGACAAACACCAACTCAGGGGTACTAAAGAAAAAAGTACTTTTAATCTTCCTCATCATCCAATGTTGCAAATGTTTGAGAGGCTTTGCAAATTTGATATTAGGAAAGCACTACAAGGTAAGAAAGGTGTTTATGACAATCTAACCAAGGAGGAACAAACTGCTTTGAAAGACATGATACAAAATAGAAACATTAGCACTATGATAAAGGAAGGGGTATGGTTATCATGAATTCTACTGACTATTCTTCTAAAATGTGTGACATTCTGAACAATGATTTACAATACTGTAGAGTGTCCAGAAATGGCGTTAATATAGCTCATTTTAAGACTGATTTATTTTTAAAAGATAGTTTTCATCAGGGGAATAACAGATTATACAGCCTTTCAATTTTTGAAAGTAGAACATTCTGTTAAGCCTAACATCTATGGCAGTCCAACAATTCATAAAGATGTAGTCAACCCCCCTTTACAACCTGTAGTAGCTACTGGTAGTTCTAAAACTTAACCACTGGCAATATATCTTGACACCAAAACTAAAAAACGTTTAGACCATCACCCACATATATTTTGTGAATCATGGGTGTTTTAGGGAAATTACAAAAGCAAGTACATCATGAGGACAATCTTTTACACTGCTATAACTGATCGTATTTTCTTGCATCCCCCAAACTACAGGTATAGCCTTGTTTAGAGATGCTTGTTATGCATTTGAAGGTTTGACCAATCAAGAAACACTTTTTTAAGTGATCTGATGGAAAGTGTCTTGGACAATAATTTCATCTTCTTTGATGGTGATTATTACAAGCAGATAACTGGGGTTGCTATGAGTGCACCTTGCGCCCCTGTATATGCTAATATTATTTTCTGTCAATGGGAATATAATACTGTATTTGCACCTGAGTTGAAATGGTACATGGTTTTGTATTTGCTTTTTCTGAACGACTTATTTCTGCTATGGAAAGGAAATGAGGAACAGTTGAAAGAATTTGTGGGTTATTTAAACCATAGCACTGATTTTTTTGAGATATACTTATACCCACTCAAAAATGAAATGAATTACTTAGATGTTCTTATCATAAAAGATTTTGTCAATAAACAATTTCTTTCCAGGCTTAACAGAAAAACAACTTATTCTAATAATTTTTATTTTGCTAGTAATCACCCTTTTTAGTAGATATGTTTTTGAATAGGGGTATCCCTGGAAATTATTACATAATGACAAGAAGGAAGTTATCAGGAAAAGGAAATAATTGATCTTTCCGCCAATATTAAGAAATAATTTCCAAAAACATAGTAATAGTAATGATAACACTGACTTTGAACATATGATGACTTCAAAATATGGTTTTGGCAGTAACTGTGTTAAACAAATTTCGATTGATAATTATAACTGTATCCAATATGATGATACACTGAATAAAATACCGGGGGTCAAACCACACTTTGTTTATACGAGACAAGTTAATATTGAGGAGAAACTTGAAAGGGGGAATAATCGTAACTCATTAGGTTATAATAATGCGACACGAAAATGGTTGAGAAGATGTAAATATACACGAGGGACAATTTTTAGCCTTAAAAACTATTCAGGACACTCTTCATTTAGACCACACCTGTGACTGTAATGTCATTGGGGTGATATTATATTATATATATAGCATATTGCGACTACTGCCACTTTTATTATGTAGGTAAGTTTGAGCATACCTTGAAAAAATTATGTGAGCACAATTACGGTATTAAGAAGAATGATAAAAATGCATTACATAAGCATAAAATATTATCTATTGATAACCAATGGTTTTATTATTTGTGCTTGAAAAAGTTACAATTAAACGCAGAGGGGGACCCTTGGAATTAAAATTAGAATATAGGGAACTTTGGTGGCAACTGCGCCTTACTACAGCTATACAGCCGGGGTATAAATGATACAATTTCCATTAGTAGTGTGCTAAGGATGCATGCTGCTAAGTTATAGGAAATGTGCGTGTGTGACTTTTTAATCATTTTATAATATATTGTTATGGTTTTAACACAACTGTTTACAGAACTTAGAAAATTGCTTTGCAAGAGGTTTTTAAAAAATTCTTTTAATTGCGGCAAATTATCATTTATAATGTAGTGAATTAGACTACAGTTTATGTTAATTAATGAATGATGGCTACTGGATAATTGTGGTAACATGTTTATGATGGAGTTGTATAAGATGGGGTTGTTTGTGCTTTGAACTAGTTCTGATGAAATCCACTATTGTAGGACGAAAGCGCTTGACTAGATTAAATAAATTGTGGTGTTTTTATTATTAACCTGTTGAGGTTTACTGTTCCATCTGACCGACAGCCTTGCACACTGGATGTCTTGTTACTTGTTTACTCTCGGTGTATTGCATTCCCAATTTTAAAAAGTATTAATATTCTATCATCTAGGTAGTCAACTGAAGGTTGGGGTGTGCCAAACAACCAGTCTTGCATGAGTAAATACAGTCTTTGGGGAAGCTGGTGGTAATTGTCCTTGGCTATTTTCAGAAGAAGGGAGAATCAATGTCCCTTGGGCCAAAATCACCACTCCAATCTTTAGAGTCCTTCTGGATCTTTTATAAGATCCCTGGATATCGGTAGAAGGAAAGCACAAAGGAATACTCCTATCCCTGGCAATGAAAAGGGATCTGTCTTGCAGGCCTGTTTGCAAGGAATTCTATTGCAGAATTTCTTTACTTATCTGTTCTGAGGAGACACAAACACATCTACCTGAGGTGTTCCCCATGATGAAGACCTCAGGTGTAGTCTCCATTGGTGAGGGTTTATCCTGCTCCTGCTTGACTTGTCTGCCACAGAGTTTTGCTCTGGTAGAATGCATGTAGCCTGAAGAGTCAAACTGAGCTGAAATGCTACCTCCCATTCTATCATTGCTAGTATGCAAAGGGGGGGGGGATCTGGTACCTCCCTGTTTGTTTACGAGCCACATCACTGTGGTGTTGTCTGTGAAAACGTGTAAAGGCTTTGGAGATCAGAGATGATTTAGGACTTTCAAGGCATTTATTACAGCCAACACCTCTTTGACATTCACAAGTTTTTGTCTGTCTTTGTTTGTGGCATATGCCTTGCACTTTCACTACTTTTGATACCATTCCCCAAGCCAGGTCTGAAACCTCTGTTGTACAAGACCGAAGAGAAGGTGGATGAGAAAAAGGGAGACCTGGATTGTGAGAGAATTGGTCTACCCAACACAGAAATCTCCTCTTTACAAACAACAAAGCATACATGAAAAAAATGAAGGATGAATGTGCTGTGTTTAGACTGATCGAAGATACCACTGAATTTTTCTCATATGAAGTCTGGCTAGAGAAATAATGAGAATCACAGAAAGCATGTGCCTCACAATTCTAAGAAATTCCCTGGCAGATATTTGGTTTTGAGTAAAAAACATATAAAAAACTTTTGGAACATTTCTAATTTGCCCTGAAACCTCTGGCAAAGTATTAGATCCTGTAATCTCTCTCTGCAAATTCCAGACTGAGTACAAGATTCTGAACACTCTCTACTCTGTTTTGCTTGTATGAGTTACCACTTCTTATAATTAAGAGAGAAGGTGGTGCTGCGGTAGCGTTGTCGCCTCACAGTAAGACGCTGTCTGGTTCGATTCTCAGTTAGAGCATCTTCTGTGTGGAGACATGCGTGAATGGGCGTACCTTAGTTGAAGGTTGTGCGTCAGAGCTGGCAACTCGGTACGTAAAAATCTACTGCCAATCATTAGCGGACCGGAGTTCCGCTGTGGCAACCCCTAATCGGGAAAAGCCGAAAGACACAACAACAACAACACTGGTAAGTGTATGGTGGAAATTAGAATGTGCCTTTCTATCCATTTTAGGTTCATTCATGACATGCAGGAAGAAGCAACAGCTGCTAAAAATAATTCAGTGTATGATTATTATATTTACATTTTTCTTGCTTTTAAATGTTCTTTATTTCAATCTGAACCAAAAATATAGACCTGCTTTACATACACTGACTTTTTCATAAATATTCCCTCGAGTTGCTTGCTTCCTGTTATCCTTACAGCCATAAATAGGACACGTGCTTTTAGAATCCATTTTAGTTATTTTTTTTAATTAATTTGTTAATGGACCTTTTTCACCCACAACTCATGACAACAGTAGAAATGAAAGCTATAATAATCCATAGAGTGCAACATAAGTTTAAGACATGTTAAGGATGACAAACACAAAAATTTGTGACTCAAGTTTCAGTAAATGAGCAGATTATGGGTATTGTAAGTACTCTGATTTAGTCTTGCTCCTGAAAACAACTTGTTGGGTTGGCATAATGGTTAAGGTCTTTATTTCACAGGTACAAGGTTGTTGTGTCTTTTGGCTTTTCCCGGTTAGGGGTCGCCACAGCGGAACTCCGGTCCGCTAATGATTGGCAGTAGATTTTTACGTGCCGAGTTGCCGGCCCTGATGCACAACTTTCAACGAAGGTATGCCCATTCACGCATGTCTCCACACAGAAGACGGTCTAGCTGAGAATCGAACAAGACAACATCTTACTGTGAGGTGACAACGCTACCGCATCACCATCTCACAGGTACAGTGTTTAATTTTGGCCTCAGATTATTGGTTAGGTTCGTAACAGTCTGCACACTGATAGCCTACGAACCTATAAATACAGTTTCCTTTATTCTATGTGAAAGTAGTCTGTTCTCTATTAAATGAGAAAGCATGCCAGAAAGTGCTTAAATGGTGTTTCATTCCAAAGGAGTTCTGAGTCTGAGAATTTACTAAAAAGTACAGCAGTGCGAGTTACATTTATTCTTATTCCCTTTTCTAACTTAGCTTTCTAGATATACAAGGTATATAGATCACTTACCTCTTCATACTTTGGCTCAGGCAAAAATGACTTACTATTTTGAAGGAGATTAATGTTCCTTATCTGCAAATGCCGAAAACTTTGTTACAGTCTAATTTCTCAGATGACAAACCCAATCTATATCAGGACAGAGGGGTTACAGAATAAGAAACTTCAGTGGAATGATAAGAAAGAAATGCCAATGTGGTATTAATGTAAGTTGCAAAATGTTATCTACAAACACCACAACACAAAATAAATCATGTAATAGAAGTGGAACCTAATAAATCAGACAGAAAAAAATGTGGAATTAAAAGATTAGCACAGACTTTACTGACTCCTTTATACTAAGATCATCACTAATGTATACTTTGCATTATATATCAAGGAGAAGTGACAAAATGAGAGAAGGTTAAGACTGAGTAGTGCTATCCAATTATACAACCCCCCCATTAATATTCCAAAACGTGCACGCTGATTGGTCAGCATGCACGTCGTAAATGGACTTTTTCCATTAGTATAAGTCTTTTTTTTACAGCAATGGAGAACGCAAGATCTCCGTTGCTTTTTAGACACTGTCTCGCTATGTTAAAGGAGTTTAACATAGCAAGACAGCTTTAAAAAAAGTAACTGAGATCTTCCTTTCTCCGCTGCTTTTTATAAAGCTGTCTCGCTATGTTAAACTCCTTCAACATAGCGAGACACTTTGTAAAAAGCAACGGACATCTTGCTTTCTCCGGTGCTTCCACCCACAGCGCTGATGTACTGCGTAAGCATACGCATGTGCAGTACATTAGAACTGCCGTAGAATACCAGACAGCTGCAGAAGGGCAGCAAGGAGGCATTATACAATGCCATTATTTAAGAAAAGTAAATATTTTTTTCTTAGATAATGTCATTGTATAATAGCAATAATCCACTTCTGGGTGGGGGTAATGCTAGATTTACCAACGGTTGTCTTTGTTTGGCCACTCGGGCTTCGCCCTTGTGACCAAACCACACCAACCATGGGTAAATCCAGCATTACCCACACCCAGGTGTGGGTTATTGCTTAATGATCCTATGGGCTGTGGTAGGACTTGCGCTATCAGGTATGCAAATTTCTTGCTAATTTGCTGTCATTATTTTTGACCAGATATTCCTACTTTACAAGACATTCTGTCCACGTCTTCAATGTCTGCAGACTGAAAAACATGGTCTGCTAGTACATTCTTGAAAAGGTCATTCTCTGTGGTACAGAAAGATAAAGACATAACTGCAGCCCAGGCAACCAGAGTTTGAGTAGTGGCTTAGCTGCTACAGAAGATGACAATGACAGAGAGAGAGGCTGATGCCAGCTCACCCATCTTTGCAGGACAGGTTCTGGTCACATCCTGCATTCACAAGCAGCAAGCAAAGGCTTGCTGGTACCAGTAAATTCAACACAATTTGGGGATGTGGACTTGGTGCTGCCAAGCCAGTGATGACAGCTCTCAACAGGCATGTGAACTGTAACACGCACATGCTACAGTAAGGAAAAGCAGACTGTCACAGTGATGACAGTGCCCACATCAAACATATCAGGACAAGAGTAGGACTAACATTAAGTTACCCTCACAGTGCGATAATTCAGCAACTGGCTGAAGGGATATCACATAGTTCACCAGCCTTGGAACAACTAGGTCCGGAAACACAAATGGTTCAGGTCTGGAGGGAGAAGCCCGACTCTCATGCCATGGAGATAAGGGCTCTCCTTACCTTGTCAGGCAAGTGGAAGGAGCAAATGCAAGGAGGGGAACAAACAACACTGTGGCTGCCTGGATGATGGCACCCTCTGGTTAGCTTCCATCCTCAATGTAGGCATGGGAATGAAGAGGCTTGAGGCTTGCAACAGAGTGGGTAATGTTCAGCTGGTGTGGAGGGAAAAGAAATTATATAAAAAATGTGTATAAATGTGTTTTCTTGAACAGTACGGAGTTACACACTGCTCTTACGTTGTGGGTCTTCATTAACGGCCCATAGAATTTGCTGTGGTTACCATAACAAAGAGTAATGCAGATGAAACACCTGGTGGAAAAGCACTGTTGGGATGTATTTTTGCCATCTATTCCTTGGCAAAGTTAATGAACAGCAGTTAGTCTTTGTGGATGGCTGATGTTACTACTGCAGCTGCAAGGGATTTGCCTGTGGGCATGCATTCTATGCAAAAGGTACTTCCCTGTGTCATGTCTGTTCAGGGAGATCAACAAATGTTATACAGATTGTTTTGTATTTTCAACAGTGGTCACCTTGACTGTAAAGGAAGGATTAGTAGGACGTGAACCAAAGTCCTTGTGAAAAATCAAATATGGATGGCACCGGCATTGTCTGTAATGCAGACATCCGGCTGAAAGTACGGTTAGTAGAAAATACAAATTCAAACTCCACAAAGGTCACTAACCTGAAAGGAGGGAAGACTGAATCTTCTACAATGAAACTATGGTTCCAAGATAGGGATCAGGGATCTGACCAGTGTTCTGAGCTACAAAATACATCTTAAAATGACCTGCAAATCTTAAAAGAAGCAATACAGCAGCCATTCTTGTGACCATGGAAGTTAGACATGGCAAAAATGTTTACCTCAATATTGGAATGTAACAGAAACCAGAACAAGTTAAAGCATTCAAATGCTCAATGAATTACGGCACACATGCACACCTCCCCCACACACACACACGCCAATGTTTGAGTACCTTTCAGAATGTGTACCACATCATGAGACAGAATGGAATCCCAATATATACTGGCAATGGAGAAGCCATGCTGTAAGCCAGAGCAGCCTCACAAAGTGTAATAAACTCCTGAAGGGTGTGCTAGGACAGAAACACTGTAGAGAAGGTCCCAGTAGGAACTTATTGCTGTAAGTCAGGCCCACCAAGGGGCTACAGTAGTCAAATGGGCTATAGATAGATAGGCCCTACCCAGAAGTAGAAATATTAGGACAACGGGGGAAAACAACGAAGACGGTCCATCTTGCCATGGATGGACAAATCCATGCTCGCCTTAACTGTGGGCATGTGGAAGGAGGGAGGAAGTCTTGTATCTGGATTTGCGGGACCTCGCTCGTCCTTTCAGGATAAAACAGATGAACATGTGTGGATTTGGTTCAAGCAACTTTATTATACAAAACACATCAGGACTGAAGCTTAGTAACTTAAATAAACTCAAACAGACTGCCTACTACACTCATACATGTTAACACTCTGGGTATTCTGTCAAAATGGCACTGCTGCCTGGATGTGCTCATTATTTATATGCACATGCCTACACTTGGAAATGCTTCTTAAAGTTACACATGCTCTGTTCTACATCCTCCCTCTTTGAGAACTAGATCACATACCAAATGACAGTATTCACTGACATGCAATTACACAGAAATGATCTTTAGAAATGCAATTATACAAAACTAATTCTCTGACATGCAATCACACAAAATCAAACACATATAAAACAATCACGTCCAGGTTGCTGTGTATTTTATACTATGTCTAGAAATACGACCTGATCGTGTAACATAAAAATCAAAATTGGATCTAGCAAGGGGGACTGTCTTCAAGGAATGTTCAATTTTGGGGACATCTGCAACCTCATCAGGAATGGGAATGGATACGGAGACATGTTTTTCAGTATGAACATTGTCAGGGTTGCTCTGAGATCTACAGTCTGTATTCCAGGTATGATGCTGCGATATCGGTTCAGAGATCAGAAAAGATGCCTGTGGTTTCTCCTGTACTCTATACCCTAGGATTCCACTAAGGTGAATCTCAACTTGGCACACATGCCTCTCACTTGACCAATTCGATCAAAGCCTTTCGTAGTTTGTATCCTCATTCTCTGTTTCAAAGGATGAAGAAATCTGCTCATTTTATCATAGCTGGACTTCTGAAAGGAATGCTTCTTAAAGAGTTGGGCTTTGCTTGCTCTGCTGTTTTTAGCCTTAGGCACCAACAATAAAACTAGTAGGCAAGATTATTCTTGCTTGCCTAGAAAGAAGTCTCTGAGCAGGTGAGCCAAGTAGATTGTCACTGGATATATTTCTGATATTAAGTAAATTCAAGAAGATATCGATATTGTCACACTTTTACTTCTTTAGTAATTGCTTTGCACTCTGTACTGCATGTTCAGCAAGGCCATTTGACTGTGGGTATTCCGGACTACTAGTAACATGAATAAGGTCCCACTCTTTTGCAAATTTCTGGAAAAACAGACTGGTAAACTGAGTAATGTTGTCAGAAATAACTTTGTGTGGACTACCATGGACTGAGAAATGACATTTCAACTTGGTAATAAAAGCACTGGACGTTAGGTTAAGTAGCAAATTGATTTCAAACCAGTTTGAATAAGAGTCTATCAACACTAAGTAATGCTGATTATTTCACTCAAATATGTCAGCGGCTACTGTTGACCAAGCCAGTTCAGGTTTCTGGCTTAGCTGAAGTGGCTCTTTTTGCAAATGTGGTTTAGTACTATTGCATACTGAACAAGATGAAAGCACTTTATCAATGTCTTTCGACAGAGAAGGAGAAAATACTAGTCCTCTCACAACTTCTTTTGGTAGCTTCGGAACCTGGGTGGCCACAATGCAAAATATGAATGTATTCATGTTGTAAGGAAGTAGGACCAATAACTTTGGGACTTTGAAAATGATACCATCTTCCATCAGCATCTCATCTCTGTATCCTGAGCATATGTAAAGAATTCTATCTTGGTTTGTGATTTACATATATTGTATTTATCACCGTTTTCCACTGTTTGTACGTAGGAAGGGACTGCTTTTAACAAGATTTGATTCATATTTTGTTTTACTTTTAATTTCACTGTTGATTGTTACAAAGGTATAGGTTTTAGACAGGCAAGCTCTAGCCACCCCAAAGGAATCACAACTATTTTCTGGTTTGTAGAACTTGCACGGTCAGAACAACATTACTGTACTTTATTATTTAGTTGCATATTGCTGATCTGACTTTTGTCATAGAAGTTGATTTAAGCTATCTTTGAATTCTCTGGTTACTGATTTTGATTATTCTTTTCTTTTGCAATATTTTGTTCATTTGAAGCTGAATATGGATTTCTTAAATGTGTATGTAATTAACAATTTGCTAATGCACAAATATCTTGTACGGCGTAATAAATGCTATGGATATTTAAACGCAACAGCTGATAACACTGGTGATCTGTGTTCCTCATGTCAAAAGTTGGATGATTTGCTTACTATTGTTAGAAGCAAATCTAGACTTGGGGCTAGACAGGGAAGTAAGTATTGTGGGAAGAAATAGCCAGGGAATTGTTATGGCTAGGCTTGTATAGGCCCTAAGGCCGATAGCCTAGTACCAACTTACGAACCTATGATGATGATTGCACTTGTGCAATTGGCACATCTTTGAGAACTGTTGTTTCATATATTAATGACTGGACTGATGAACTAAATAATGTTAGGCATAGAACAAATAGAACAGATTTAGGAAATGATGCATCTATTTTCTGCAAAGAACATTCAACTCCAATGAAACATGATGAGGCTCCTGAGAACTACGGAATTGTGGACACAAGTACTCAGCAATCTGAGGATCTGGTTTGTTTAGAAGGAAACAAAAAAAGAAAGAAAGGAAGAAGTTATCAACAAATAACAAGGAAGAAAAAGAAACTGACTAATCTCAGTAAAGGAAAGAGAATATGTAGTAAAAAGGACAATGCTTTGTTATGTAACACACTGGTGACAGGGAATGAAGATATATATCAGAAAACCCTTAGTCTACAGAAAAAGGCATAATTTTTCCAATGGAGAAGGTCGAAAAAAGAGGCAAGGAGCAGGTGAAAAGGAAGAAATCAAAACTGAACATCATTGTAAGAAAAAAGAGAAAGACAGATGTTGACTAGATGGCTCAAGCTGTGGATTTACAATACCAGCTAGACGAGAATTTAATACACAATGAAAACAGTGGGATTAATAAGACTAATAGTGATGAAGATCTATCCTTCGTAACAACTGATAGAGAAGATAATACTGTATTAGAAGCTGAAAAATCTTCAGAGCTAGCCAGCAAAGATATTCTTGTAATTGGAGATTCAATTATTAGAGGAATTGACACTTATATCTGCAGAGATGACAATGAACATCAAATAGTGTTATGCTTGCCAGGAGCAAGAACAGAAGATGTGAGGCAAGCCTTGGAACCTTAATAAGGAAGTATGGATCTGTTTTTATTCATGTTGGTACAAATGATGTCACCCGCAAGGATTCTCTGACTGTTAGTAGGGAACTGACAGCCCTCTTAGATAGTATAGCTTGTACTGGTGTTAGGACACATTTTTAACAAATCACCTATAGAAAGGATAGTCCAGTCACTGTGAATGAAGATTTTTGGGGGGTTAAATACCTGCATGGAAAAATGTCCTGTTTTAAAAAAAGGAAATGTGTATAACATCCAAGCCTAGTTCTGGGCACAGATTTGTTCAGACAGGATGGCCTGCATTTGTCAAGATCAGGGAAGAGAATTTTTGCAGCGGATATTTTGCAGTATTTCACAAACACTAGGCAGGATTTTTGCCAGGTCAAAAATTTAGAAATTCACAAATAGCAAAATTTGATGAATCTCTGATGGTTGTTAATGCTAGGAGCATTAATAATTAAATTTTTTTATTGGAAAATGTGCTACGTTCCCACAAGATCAATGTTATTGTTTGTGAAACATGGTTAAAGAACAAGGACTGAAAACCAGTTCGGTCAGGGTATAAAAGTTTTTACTGTAACAGACATTCTAACAAAAAAAATCAGGTGGAGGTGATTAAAGATAGCTTTGAGATGTGTGATTATTACAAGTTCAATGATAATACCAATCTACAGACTGTGCAACTGTGACAATAAAGACAACCCTGGAAAATATAACAATTGGTGGTGTGTACAGACTTGCCAAAGTCAAGTGCAGATGACCTACAGGAATTCAAACACTTCTTGCATGAAACACAGGAGGGAAGAATAATATTAGCTGGAGACTTAAATTTACCAGAAACAGACTGGAATAATACTGATTCAACAACGTTAGTAAGGAAATTATTCACAAAGTATATTCAGGAACAACAATTGCTTCAGATTGTAAAAAAAACTACCAGGAGACAGAACATACTAGACATTGTTTGTGTTCCCAAAGAAATTACTGTAACTTTAAGTCAAGTTTTACCACCATTGATGTGCAGTGATCATGGAGTTATAAAGATTAGTTTGCTGTGAGATAATTTTGCCAAACTGAAATCTAAGCCAATGCACAGAAGGTTAATTACAGATCATATGGAAGCAAACCAGTTACTGTGTAAAACTAATTGGAGTAAGGTGTTCAGTGGAAAAACTGCAGATGGAATGTGGAAAGTGTTGAAAGAGAAACTGACTGCAAAAATCAAAAAAAAAAAGTTTAACATCAGTATCTAGGCATACAATATCATGGGGGTATATTTCCATATGAACAAGATATCTCATTAAGCTGAGAGACAAAAAAATATAAGAAATGTAAACGAGGTCAAACTACAACTTTTGAAAACTGAAATAAACAAACTGGACGATCAGATTAAGCATAGTGTAAGATAAGATCAAGAAAAATTTTGAAGAAAATGTATATAAAGATATTGAGCATAATAGGAAACCTTTTTATAGATACACAAGATGGGGAAGGAGTAAAGACACACAAATTAAACTATGTGCAGATTCCAAAATTTATTCTCAGACACAACAGATTACAGATATATATACAAAATCTTATGCAAAACAGTTTGGCGCCACAAAAGGGGTGATAAGTTGTCCAACTGACATCCAGTTGACTCTAGATACTGGAATCAAATTAGATTATATTGAAAAAGAACTGCGCAAACTGGATCCAAAGCACAGGGAGGAGACGGAATTAATAACAAAGACGTGAGAACACTTTAGCAAGAACTTACAGTACCATTATATCTATTATTCACTAGGTCATATAAATATGGGGAGATTCCTCAAGATTGTAGACATGCACTTATTAAACCTGTCTTTAAGGGAAAGGGGAGTAGGATAAACCCAGAATCATATAGACCCTTAAGTCTACTGTCATGTTGTGGAAAAATAACGGAGAAGGTAATATTGGATAAGTTATTATCATAACTGGATAGTCTGGAACTTGAAACCATACATCAGCATACATATGTTGAAAACAGATCTATTAACACCTATAAGCTGATATTCTATAACAATATAATAACAGCTATGAATAAAAAATTGTGCCTTGATGTAATTTATATAGATTTAGCTTCAACATTTGACAGGGTCATACACAAAACACTGATCAATAAATTAGTACAACTAGGTATCGGTGTACTCTTGACAAGATGGATAGCTGCATGGCTTACAAATAGGACATTGCAAGTATCATACAGCAACGGGACAGGTGAAATCCTTGGTTACAGTCAGGGTGTCACACAGAGCTCTGTCCTAGGGCCCTTACTTGTTTAGATTGTATCTTTCAGACCTAACTTTTTCATCTGAGGTGTTCTACTGTCCATATGCAGACAACCTGAAACTGGGTAAACTGATTACATGTGTTACAGATAAGGCATGTCTGCAAAATAACTTGACTAAATTGACCATTTGGGCACAGGAGAATAACATGCTGATAAATACATCAAAAACTAAGCATATGAGATTTGAGAGACATAAATTGAAAGGTGACTATTTAATACAGCACGCAGTGATTGAAACTGTAGACTCATTTAAGGACCTAGGTAAATGGGTAGATTCAGCTATGAGTTTTTCTAATCATGTCAACCAATTGGTTAATGATAGTTACAGAACTATAGGTTGTACAAAAAGATTTATAAAGTCTAGGAAATCAAAAATAATGAAGTCATTGTTTGTTAGTTACATTAGATCCAAACTTGAGTATGGAATAACAATATGGAAACCCTATAAGAAAACAAGCATGAGTAAATTGGAAAGAGCACAATAGAAATATACCAAGGGCATCCATGGATGTAAAAATTTAAGTTATTATGAAATACTAAAATATCTGAACTTGTACAGTGTGTGTCTCTTACAGATATTTAAGAGGATATCTTATTCAGGTATATAGGGCATTTAGAGACCGCTACCTCTGTGAATGTTTGGGCTTATCAAAAAGTACTAGAGAATCATCAGACAACCTTTGTAGAGGATTCTATAGGAATGAGAGGTGTACTAATCTAATAGGTTCTCTGACAGAGTAGCTGATGCATGGAACAAACTGCCTAATTACATTAAAGCAAGTACCAGTTTAGATATTTTTAAGAACAGACTTATTATGGGAACACATGTTTTTGTATTTTGGCAAGCTAGAAGAGCATTAATGCCCATGCTTGAAATATTTGTATGTATGTATGTATGTATGCATGGAAAATAAGGTTGTAGTTCTGGTGGTACACAAGACTGCATTGATGGTCATCCAACACTGACAAAGTGGTTGAGCTTTTGTAAAACTGGATTAGTCTTTGTATGATCTCTCAGCTCAAGTCTCGTAGTACAAAACATGTGCACTTCCATGACATCAAAGTCAATATTCTCTGCATCAAGCTTTTCTGTGGTATTTCTGGGCGATCTGGATAAGGTATCAGCCAGATAAGGAAGTTTGCCTTTTGTTTTTAGAATTTTGAAGTTGTATTTGTGTAATCTGAGGATCATTCATTGTAGTCTTGCTGGAGCTGTATGCATAGGCTTCTTTAAAACAGTGACTAGGTGTTGATGATCAGTTTCGATTTGGATAGCTTAGCCATAAATATAATCAAGGAACTTCGATCATGCGGACACAATTGCCAAGAGTTCCTTCTCAATTTGAGCATACTGCATTTCAGTTTGGGTAAGAGTTCTAGATGCACAGGCAACAGGTCTGCCCTCTTGAAGAATAACTGCATCAAGTCCGAACTTTGAAGCATCGCAGGAAAGAACTACTGGTTTGTGGATGTCATAGTATCTCAATGTAGGTGGGTTGGCAATTTGCTGTTTGAGCTTAATAAATGCTCTCTGGTGTTGTTCCATCCATGACCAGGCAACGTTTTTGCATGTTAGCTCTTTTAAAGGCGCTGATAATTCACTAAAATCAGGAATAAATTTGCCCAAATAGTTAACCATACCAAGGAAACGCTGTAGGGATTGGACATTGTCTGGAGCTGGCATCTCAAGAATGATAACTTGTTTGGAAGGGTCTGATCATAGGCCTGTACTGGTAAATAAATGACCTACATAAGTAACTTCTGGTAGCCTGAACTTATATTTCAGAGGACTGAGCTTCAAGTTCACTTCACGCACTCTGTCCAGAACTTTCCTGAGGTTTCTGTCATGCTCTGCTTCACCTTTACCTCCAACCAGTAAATCATCCACTATAAATTTGCTCCATTGCACGGTGAAAGACTTCACAGGCAGAATTTACTCCAAAAGGCATTTTGAGGAATCTGTATCTACCAAATGGTGTGTCTGAATGTAGTCAGTAATGAAGATTTGTGATAAAGCATTACTTGCCAAAAAACTCTTAGCATCCAAGATAGAAAAAACAGTGGCACTTGGCATGAGGGTGGCAATCTCCTTGGCTGTACTCATACGATGATGAGATCTCTTTAATGCCTTGTTCAAGTCTCTTAGGTCTATGCATATTCTGATTTCAACTGAACTTTCTTATGAGCAGCTACTATGGAAGACATCAACTCAGTTGGTTCTGTGACTGGATAAATCACACCTTGCTGCACCATCTTGTCTAACTGGACTTCAGCTTTGTCCTGCATTGCTACTGGAACTCTCCTTGCTGTTCTGACCACTGGATTGACCTCTGCTTCTAGTTTCGTGCAGTACACAAGTGGAAGTTTGCCTAGCTTGTCATCGAAAACATCGGCATAGTCTGAGAAAATAGCATCACTGAAGCTGGAACTGGGACATGTGCTTACATGATGGACTTCTTTGGTAAAAGAAAGTAGTTTCATTCTTAAACAGTCTCTGAGACCTAATAATGACTGCACAGGTCTTACAACTACATAACATTTCAAGCTGTAACTGTTCCCAGCCGAAAGGAATGAAAGTACTACTGAGCCATCGGTTTGAATCTCTTCACCTCCATAAGCAACAAGCTTCGCACAATTAGCCAAATTAAGTTGCTCACCAGCTCTCGCTCTAGCAAATGTTGCTGCTGACATTACATTACACTTTGAAGCAGTGTCTACTTTGAGCTCTGTGGGTTTACATTGGTCAGGACAGTAAAAAATACTTTGTTCTTTGCCAACAAATCTACTGCATTAACCTTTTCATCAATCACTGACACCATCTACAAAGAAAGTAGGGTTGCAGCTTTCTAAATGATCAACTTGCTTCTTTGAGTGACTTTTTTTAATAACTGAATGATGCTTGCTTCACTTAAACTTTTGAAAATGTTTTCATTTTATACACTTGTAGCATTGCTGACCAAAAGCTAAGTACTTCTTTCTTTTAGACTCATGAAAGGCACCACAATTACGACAGTTAACAAAAAGACCTGACTTGGGTTTCTCTGACTCACCCTTATACTGCACTGAGCTGAGCTAGTCTTGGAACTTGCTAGAAAGTTATGGGCTCTCCCAGGGAATCTCACAGGGACTGCAGCTGCCATTTACTTAGGTTTGCTTCTGCTTGCCACGTGCTACATGCTGTCTACGCTTGCTCTAGTGGCTGTTGAAACCACGCTCAGCACTTGCAAGCATACTTGTGTGTCTTTCTATGAGCTCATGGATTTGACAAATCTCATAGCTTTGCTCAACGTTAAATTACAGTCATGAAGAAAAATCTTTCTCATTGCAGCATTAACACCACACACAAGCCTGTCCTTTACTAACTCATCTTTAAATCACCAAATCTGCAAGTTTTAGCCTTATTTCTCAAGTCAGTGACATAAGCTGCAAATGTTTCACCTGGCTTTTGATCACTTGTATAAAATAGGTGCCTCTCTAGTGTAACATTTGTCTGGGAATTGCACATTTCTCTAAAATTATGTTTCAGGCACTCAGGATCCTCTCTCTCTATTCAGCCGGTACAACAATGTGACGGTTTCCCCTTCTCCTGCATATACTGGTGGTTCATACACAAATTAACAATTTCTTTCAATGGTCTCTGACCCATCTAAGTTAAGCAAAATGCATGTCCTCGTATAAGCATCTTTGTTAGAAAAAGCTGCTTGCATGAAAAAATCGTATTCCTGCTCAAATACCCTCCAATTCTCTGCAATATTATGATCACACACAAGTGGACTGGGTTTGCGAAATACCTCTGCTATACAACACACAGTAATGAAGCTGCTTGAAATTATGTACAAATATACACAGATAAATATGCCAGAACTTGTAATTATGCCCAATAGCACAACAGACTCTCTGAAATAACTGCACTTTGCCAAATAATTCTCTGTAGCACAATAACACTATAAAATCACTGTACTTTACGAAATTACTCATCAGTAAGTTTACTTTAAAATAACTGTCCTTTGCGAATAAACCTTACACAGCAGAAGAAGCTCAGAGTAAGAAACACTTTGAAATAAATGCAATTTACAAATTAACTGTATACAGCACAAGAACTTTTCAAAATGGCTGTACTTTGTGAAATAACTCTGTGCAGTGTAAGAAACATTTTGAAATAGTGGCACTCTGCAAATAATGTACACAGCACAAGAAACTTTTTGAAATGGCTGCACTTTGACTACACTTTGCAAAATAACTGTACTTTGCACACAGCAAACTCTTTGAAATAACTGCACCATAATAAAGCACACACACTGCACTTTGCATACTCTGAGATATTTCAAACAACTCCAGTTTGCTTTGAATGGCTTCAGTCAATGCAAAATAGTAGTTTATGCCCAAAACACAGTCATTTACTAAAAACATGCAGTCATCTTGCTTTTTAGGCTTATTTTGCCCTTTTATTGTATTCATTATGCCTATTTAACCTCTTATCATGCTCATTATACTTTTCTTCTGCTCATTTTACTTTAAACATGCTCATTATGCAAACCAAACTTAATTCTGAGCCATTACAAGTGATCATCTTCTTTCGGCTGTTCCAGTTAGGGGTCACCACAGCGGATCATCTGTTTCCATTTCTTCCTGTCCTCTGCATCTTGCTCTGTCACACCAAACACCTGCATGTCCTCTCTCACCACATCCATAAACCTTATCTTAGGCCTTCCTCTTTTCCTGTTACCTGGTAGCTTCATCCTTAGCATCTTTTTCCCAATATGCTCAGCATCTCTCCTCAGCACATGTCCAAACCAATGTAATCTTGCCTCTCTGGCTTTGTCTCCAAACCTTCCAACCTGGGCTGACCCTTTAATATACTTATTCCTAATCCTGTCCACCCTCGTCACACCCAGTGCAAATCTTAACATCTTTAACTCTGCCATGTCAAGCTCTGACTCCTGCCTTTTTGTCAATGCCACTGTCTCCAACCCATATAACATAGCTGGTCTCACTACCCTCTTGTAGACCTTCTCTTTCACTCTTACTGGTACTCGTCTGTCAAAAATCACTCCTGACAATCTTCTCCACCCACTCCATCCTGCCTATACTCTCTTCTTCACCTCTCTTCCATACTCACCATTACTCTGAACTATTGATCCCAAGTATTTAAACTCATCCACCTTCGCCACCTCTACTCCTTGCATCCTCACCATTCCTCTGTCCTCCCTCTCATTCACACACACATATATCCTGTCTTAGTCCTGCTGACCTTCATTCCTCTTCTCTCTAGAGCATATCTCCATCTCTCCAAGGTCTCCTCCACCTGTTCCCTACTCTCACTACAGATCACAATGTCATCTGCAAGCATCACAGTCCACAGGGACTCCTGTCTGATCTCGTCTGTCAACCTGTTCATCACCACTGCAAATAAGAAAAGGCTCAGAGCTGATCCTTGATGTAATCTCATCTCCACCTTAAACGCATCCATCACGCCCACTGCAGACCTCACAGCTGTCACACTACCCTCGTACATATCCTGTACACTCTTACATACTTCTCTGACACTCCCGAATTCCTCATACAATACCACAACTCCTCTCTTGCCACCCTGTCATATGCTTTCTCTAAGTCAACAAAAACACAATGCAACTCCTTCTGACCATCTCTGTACGTCTCCATCAACACTCTCAGAGCAAACATCGCATCTGTAATGAGCCATTACAAGTACTTCTGATAATTTTATCAAATATCGTAGTTTCGAACATGTTAATTAATACATTTTGTGCCTTACAAATGCTCCGTTTCATTTCCTTTGCAAAATAAATCAACTGTGCAAGTTTTGGTTACCTGAAGCTCGTTTCTGGCCTTTTTTAATTGCTTGAGCACTGTATCACCAAACCTGCTCAATATAACTTCACCGTCAACTCTACACCTCATGGCTTGAAGAAGTTGCAATTCTCAATCCCAGTTCTGACACCATGTCACTCATCCGGTCAGGATAAAACAAATGAACAGTTATGGGTTTAGTTCAAGCAGCTTTACTACACACAAACACATCAGGACTGAAGTTTAGTAACTTAAATTTAAATACACCTATAAACAGACTGACTACTACACTCATACATGTTAACACTCTGGCTATTTTCTCAAAATGGCACTGCTGCCTGCATGTGCCCACAACTTACATGCACATGCCTACACTTGGAAATGCTTCTAAAAGTTATACACATGCACTCTCTCTTCTACATGGGGGAGGCAAAAAGACTTCTTGGATTGCTATGCTTGGGAGTACCTTCTGCTTGTCTGGGAAGCAGGCAGGCAGGCCCCACTAGAAAACTCGGATAACTTGGGAAAAGGAATGCATTTTTGTCTAGGAAGCCTTCTTCCTGTCAGTAGCAAACTACAGGCTTAACTAATTACTTAAAAACAATAAAATGCCTCTTCTGAATTGAAACTAAACAGTTCTTGTTAAAAAGTAGATTGGTAAAATCTCATACCGACTACTCTGAAAAATGGAAGGTCTTCATAATCTAAAATTGAATCTGTCACTGAATATCACTTTGGGAACCAAAAAGGGATACAAACACACAAAAGAGTTATTTACGTTAGATTTGAAAAAAAAAATAAACAGCTAAAAATAGACATTTCAAAAGAGAAATGTGAAAGTCTAGGGATTAAAAAAATTAATCAGGATTACACGAGACAGAATGCTCGCAATGATCATTAACAGAAGTAGAATCTTTAAATCTGATAATCCTTCGCAGATTTAGGGCACAAATAAAGTAGTCTTGTATTAAGAGTGTAGTGGAGTGATGGAATGGACAATGCAGTTGGAAGGTATACAGCCCTGAATAAGATGTTTTGTGCAACTAAAAAAAAAAATAGCTTACCTATGCTGCATTAATTCAAATGAACATAGATTCACTTATCATCTGAAGGCAGTATTAATCCTACTACGCTGATGAAGTTCTACTGTATGATATCCAACAGAGTTAAGTTATATCAAAACAGAAGCAAAAGGGATATTTTATAAGTAAGCAGACATCATGTGATGTATTGTTTGATGGGGAAGCAACCTGCATCAACATAGTGTCCAGCTTCTGACAGCTAACTGAAAGACAAACAGGTAAGCAAAACACAGTAACAAAATTTTGTGAGTATGACAATAGCCATTCTGTGATACCTGGTAGTAATAAGTTATAGCGAAATAGAAAAAAGATGACAATTACAATTTATTTTACATTCACCAAACGAACAACCAGTAAAAAGATTGACTCCACGGCTTCAAAAGCTGAATGTTTATTATACTGTGCAGTCCGTTCAACTCAGCTCAGCCTATGACCACATTAAATAGCTAAAACAGCCAGAATAAACACCAAAACTCACAGTTGCAGTAAAATATCCACACAGTACACAAAATAATCCAAGGTTAAGTGCTTTCACCTAACAAACTGTCAGGCTTCTTCAGAACAAATTCACCATATTCAAAGTCCCCTATATAAATGACTACCAAATTCAAAGGAACCAATGAAATTTGTATCAATTAACACAATTTTAAAAAGACATGCAGTTATTTCTATATGTCAATAGGAAACATAACTTAAATACATATAAAAACATGTAAAAATTCATATGAAATAAACATGTACGTAGCTTATGTTTTCATAATGAACCACATCTTCTACAATATTCAATGTTTTCTTATAGCACAAAGTTAAAAAAATAATTCCTGTATATTATAAATACATTTATAATTTTGCTGATCTCAACTTTAGAACACCGCTAATGCTTATACAATCATTCAACCTGGGGGCTTCTCAGCTTACAGCGAAATACAAACAAGATGACTACAACAATTTATTTTACATGTTTGTGTGATGTCCCTCCTCTGGGCCAGTAATCAAGGAGTCTCAATCTTCAAAACTGACACCAGTGTTGAATGTTCACTGAGAAAGAAAACAGATAAGCACAGCATTTTCAGATGCAGCTCTCTAGCACCAAGCACAATTTCCCTTAAGAGCACACAGGCAGCACACTCCAGACCAGGGCTGGACTTCTTCTCCAAGCCCCAAATAAGACTCCACCTTTTCTCTGCTCTGTGTCCCTGTTCCAAGTAGCTGACATACACACTCTTTGAGATTTAATTTTCACACACACACACACACACACACACACACACACACACACACACACACACACACACACACACACACACACACACACACACACACCTGGGAAAGGTTGGCACAGATTTACCAGTTATGTCACCTCCATCCAGACTATAAGGTACATTCACTTCCACCAGCTAGCTACTTTAAGGATCTTACCAGGGTACCAAATTACTCTTAGTAAAATGAATACTTATGCAAATGGTAGTGTTAACCAATTGACAAGACTTTCAGGAGCATAAAGCCACAGTGCCACCAGATAAATGCAATTACTCTCAAAGGTTAAAATATTTTCTAAAAGATCAGCGACAATGAAAGGTATAAATATATTTAGTAATATTTAAAGTCAAAAATATGAAAATATTGAATATCTATTTACAATAAACACCAGAGTTTCAATTCACAGGAAATACAAAAAATAACACAGATGGAAAGAGTCAGACAGATCCAAAAAAAAACAATACTTTTAGCTAATCTTGCTACATTTTCCCTAAATGACTGAAGAATTACTGTTCCCTAGTTATGTTACTTACTAAAACAAGGCAGGATGAAGTGGGTGAGTGGTCTTGTCAGTTCTAAAACAGAGTGCTGAGTGTTTATATCACACCTCTCACTAGTATACAAGTACAATTTCAGTAATGGCTACAGAATGACATCACATCTGGTCTCCTGACTCTTTGTTTCCCACACTACCCACTCACTAGTAACTTGAGCCAGGATCTGGCACAAATGTCACAATTCACACATAGAGCTTTGCTAAGGTTTATTCCAGCATCTGGAGACAGAAAAACAATTCAAACCCTTTCATCCTTCCTGCAGAAGTTAACCAGCCATTCTCTGGTACCCCAAAGTATTAGTTCACCTCTAAGGACAATAAGAGCAGGATCTCAGCCCAGACATTGTGTTTTTGGCTGCATTCACACCTGTGAGATAAAATCTTTATGGCCTAAACCGAGAAATTTAATTTCAAGCTATTTTTCTTAAGGTTAGGTGGGCTGAGCTTAACCCCTTACTTTCCAGTATCCTCTGTTAAAATATATACACTTCAACAGTTAACAATACAGTGTGACATATCTGTATATTTCTTTTCTGTCCAGCAGGACCCACTGTTGACACATTTTAACATAAACATATGTACATATCAGTCTGATATTCATATGACAAAATTCTTTACAAAACTCCAGCTAGTGCTGCTGGCACATGTTACACATGCACTGCCCTACTCTCTCTGGCATAGCTAGCACTATTTCACATCATCACAGTCTGTAAATATTATTTTGCACACAAACAGAGAAGCAAAATGTAGCACCATTTTTATTTATTTGACATTTGTTTACCAGGAAAGTCTGACTGGGATAACATTCCATTTTCAGCGGAGGCCTGGGGAGGAAAGCTCCAGGTTACAGTTAAATAACAAAGTTATTACAAAACCTACTAAAGAACAACAGTTCATACAGTGGGAACTTATACATCTAGAGTACAAATATTTGGACAGAGATGAGCTAAAAAAAAGAACATTGTCAATAATTAAAAAATTTGCAAATTGCAATTCATGGAGATGACATTAAACACACTGAGCACAGGACAGAAGTGACTAGCTAGCATAACTGAGGTAAAATTATAATTGTCCTTACTTAAGAAACAGAAATAGATAAAAAAACAGAGAAGAAAATTAGAAAGAAGTATCCTGTTTGGGGGGACTACTTCAGCTTAGGGTAGTGCAAGAGCAGAGCTAAGCCTTATTTAGGTAGTCTTTTAGTAGGTATTTGAAGCTAAAGAGGATAGAAGCAGATCTAATTTGCAAAGGGATAGAATTCCATTTCTTAGCAACAGAGTGAAAGTATACACTCTGACCAAAGGATTTGTGGGGTTTATATATGCTGAGAAAATGTTTTCCATTAGAAAGAAGTGGTTTATTAGAGTGGTATGAATGGAGAACAAGACTAAAAGCAGGGCAGTTGTTGGCCTTGTGAATAATATTCTGTGAGGAGATAATCTGTATGTTATCTAAGTGATAAGTCAGTTACAGCCAACTCAATACTTTACAGGCAGTAGAATGCTGAATGTGGTATTGCTTGCTGGTGGCAAAGTTTGTAACATTATTAAAGCATGCCTCCGGCTTATTTTTAACTGTATGCTTAAGGTTGGTTATAAAGGTGGCACCCACATAAGAGAGATAGGAAAAGGACATTTTTATGTCTATAGAGTATCCCTAAATTTTTGGTGAGTCTTTTTCATGTTATTTTGAACATGCAAGTCAATTTGAGATAAAAATCTATAATCATTTTAAGAAGTTTTCGATGGTAGACTACCTCAATTTTAGCTTTGCTTAGTGAAAAAACTATGAAATTCACTTAGTCAGATGAGTGATTTGAGGAAAAATAGCAGTAATTTTTTTTTTTAGGGTTGAGTAGTAGATGGGCATTACTGAGCTATTTCTCAACTGAAGAGAAATATTTCTATTATAATAAGGAGGAGTTATGGCAGGTATAAGCATGGAATCATCAGCATATTGTATAAAAGAGGTTGGACCTTCATAGGTACATTGGTCACTGATAAAGATATTAAACAGGAGGGGACCAAGAATACAGCCTTGGGGTACACCAGTGGAGATGTGAAGGTAGAGAGGGAGAAAGAGTATTCTGTCATTTTACAGACTGCAGCCTGTCAATTAAGTAGCTACTGAACCACTGTAATGAAGAAGGGGACAGTACAAGTTGAGACATTTTGTACATGACTTCAGGGTGAGAATTCATATCGAAGGCTTTAGACAAGCAAAGGAATAGGCAGAAAACAATTTTGCCTCAGTCCCTGTATATGGTGTCAATGAATGACAGTAGAGCGGTAGCTGTATGCTGGATGTTAAGAGTCATTCTTGTAAGATACAGAGGAGAGTTGTTTATAAATACATCTTTCAATAATTTTTGAGAGAGGTGATAACATTGCAATGGGCTGGAAGTTAGAGATATCAGCGCAGATGCTACCTTTAAGAAGATATTTAATACAGGATTTTCTCCATAATGAGGGTATACAGGATTCGGCTATTGATAATAATCGACAATTGGTACGCTAAGGCATTTGCAGTTATCTTTAGGTATTCAGGTAAGAAGTTGTCAGATGCAGTGGAGCAGGGTTTAAATTTAAGTAGAAGTTATTTTAACATTGCTATAGAGAAAGGTCCTATGTGAAAGTTGCTAGCAATAGATACAGAGGGTAAATTAGATACATGTGTGCAAGGTGGGGGGGGGGTGACAAAGGCTGCATGAACAGTGAAGCATATGGAGAATGCTGGTTTTGGCCTACCCTGTTTTATTTATTTATTGACATTCGATTACTGGGAAAATCTGACTGGGTAGAAGCCCATTTTCAGCAAAGGCCCAGGGAGAAAGCTCACAGAAATACTATGATTTCTCTCTCAACTCAGTACTGGCATAACCAGTCAGGAGGAGAAGGAAACCACACTCACTACAATTCCAGTCTCACATAGACCTACCACGACAGCAAACCAAACACATAATCACACAAAAACATACTCGGAGGCTCTAAATAAAGATCTGCCTAAGCAGCAGAGACCTCCAAAGCAGACACCCAAGCAACCGCTACCCCAAAACAAAACACGTGCAACACATATCTCACAAAGCCAGTGTGCCGAACAGTCACAGCCCTTAAGACTAAACAACACACCTGATACACTTGTAATAGGTGACTCTATCGTCAGGCACACTGACGTCCCGCTCACAAGGCTGAACAAGGAGAGGGTCACGGTGAGCAGCCTGTCGGGCGCTAGGATCCACCACATAACACAAGCACTCAGGTCACTCCAAGACAAGTACAAATATGACTCAGTCATTGTCCATGCTGGTGTGAATGACCTGAGACGTACCTCCCTGGACTACATGAAAAGAGACATAAAGGAGCTCTCTGAGCATGTAGCCCAGGCCGGTATGACCCTGACCTTGAGTAGCATCTTACCCTCACCAAGAATGATGCCACAATATGAAGACATGATGATCAATTTCAACAATTGGCTTAAGTACTGGTGCCATTCAAAGGGGATCCAATGCCTGTCAGCTTGGGATGATATGCTCGACAAGCCATGATGCTTCGCTAGGGACGGCTTGCACCTGTCACCCTGGGCTTTCGGATATTAGCAAAGGCTCTTGCTACCCCCATAGTGCCTTTTTTAGGCAAGGCTCAAAAGACAAACCCACCTCCATAGGTATCACAAGGGATAAGAAACTAAGAGTAATGCTACTCAACGCCAGAAGTCTAAACCTCAAGATGCACGCACTCGAAACTCTCCTTAGCATGGAGAACATCGATATCTGTGCAGTAACAGAAACCTGGTTCAGGGCTCCCGAGAGCACCCCAGGCACTACCAGGTTATACCTCATACCATTCTTTTCGGCCCCAAAACTTGGACCGAACCACAAAAGGAGGGGGAGTATCGATATTCATCAAAGATACCCACACCTCCAGGTTGGTGGCAAAGCACGAAGCATCAGAGACTATCCATGTGCAACTAACAGTGGGTAAAACTGCCTTCCAGTTTATAGCCTGCTACAGACCACCCTCCCAAACCCAGGAATCCCACTCGGCCTTTCTGAGAACACTGGAAAATATGAAGGTCTCTCCAAACACCATTATATTGGGCAACTTCAACTATCCAAACATAGACTGGGAGCATTACTCTAGCTCCAACACCCTAGCCCAAAGGTTCCTAGAATTTATAAACTCAAATGCTATGGAACAACTTGTTACCACTCCCACAAGAGGGGAAAACATACTGGACCTGATCATCACCAACATGGGGACTCTATGCTCCAGACCAGAAGTGTATCCCTCACTGGTAAGATCAGACCATAAACTAATCTCACTGGATATTCACATCCCAACCCCACCCCCTGCCCAGAAAACCACAGTGAAAAACTTCTCTAAAGCAAATTTCACACTCCTCTAAACCGAGGTGGAATCCTTCAAAGCCCCCGGGCCTGTGGAAAATATGGCCCAGACCGCAGAATCCTTTATAAATGCATTCTATGAACACCTTCAGGAATGCATGGATCATGCGATCCCAAATAAAAGCAAGACCCAATCCTCCAAAGGCAGACGTCCTGTCTGGTGGACCCCAGCCATAAACAAACTATACAATACAAGAAGGAAGCTACTAAATGATAGAGCAAAATCCCAAAAAGGGAAGGCATCACTGATCAGTATTAGCAAAAAACTACGGGCACTCATAAAATTGTCTAAGGCCAGCTTCGAGAGAAAAATTGCACAGGACACTAAGGTTAATCACAAGGCTTTCTTTAGTTATGTTAGGAATCTGGGTGGTAATTCCCAGATATGCTCAGAATTAGTCCAAAATGACAAAAAAATACACTGAACCCACAGACATTGCCAACATCCTAGCTGACAGGTTCAGCGCAAACTTCTCCCCTCCCACCAAAAGGGCAAATATCTATCCCAGTAGAGTGCTGCCCCCCTGACATCTCAGATGCTCAGGTAAGAGCCGCCCTCTCCAAAGCAAAAAACACAGCATCAATGGGACCAGACGGTGTCCCGGGGCTGCGTCCTACATGAACTCCAAGAAGAGCTAAACCCAAACATAAAACTACTGTTCAATCTTAGCCTTACTACAGGATATGTGCCCAAAGAGTGGCGTACAGCAACAGTGGTCCCTCTCCATAAAGGTGGTGCCTCAACAGATCCTGGAAACTATCGCCCCATAAGCCTGACTAGCTTGGTCTGCAAAGCTATGGAAAGGATCATCATGGACCTCATAAATAAAGATATTGGGGACCTACAGACACTGGATCCTACCCAGTTCGGCTTTGTTAAGGGCAGACCCTGCCTCTTAAACCTGGTTGATTTCTTTGAAACAGTCACCAAGGCCATTGACGAGGGGAAGGTGGTCCACACAGCCTACCTGGACCTCGCAAAAGCTTTCGATACAATACCCCACTCGGGCATTATAGATAAGCTCACCAGCTTAAATATAAACCCCTATGTCACTAGATGGATTGCAAACTGGCTCAAGGACAGAATCCACATGGTTAGAATTGCTGGAGCCATGTCAGACTCCAAACCAGTTACAAGTGGTGTCCCACAAGGCTCAGTCCTGGGACCTCTCTTGTTCGGTATATATTTCTCGGAGGTACAGGTCAACACGGAAGGACTGTGGCTGACCAAGTTCGCAGATGACTGCAAACTGGGCGCCATAATCGACTCTCCAGCTGACACAAGCATCCTCCAAAAGGGCCTCATAGAAACAGACAATTGGTGCCAGAGCCATGGCCTCAAGCTAAATGCCAAAAAGTGTATAGTCATCCCCTTTGGCAAAAACAAAGTGCCCACAAATTACCACATAGGTGGTAATCCATTAAGTACAGAAGAAGTAATTAGGGACTTGGGGACCCAAGTTGATAGCAATCTCTCATTTGACAACCACGTGGCCAAAGTGGTTAGAAAAACATTTTATATAGCCCACCTAATCATGAAGGGATTCACATCTAGATCAGGGGAGATTATTGTGCCTCTTTACTCATCCCTCATCAGGCCCATAATTGAGTACAATGCCCCTTTTGGGATATACCTTACCAGACACCTGCAGCAACTGGAAAGACCCCAAAAGTACCTCACCAAGAGGATCAAAGGGCTCAAACAGATGCCATATGCTTCCCGGTTAAAGAAACTAGCTCTACTCGGGCCCATAATTGAGTACAATGCCCCTTTTGGGATGTACCTTACCAGACACCTGCAGCAACTGGAAAGACCCCAAAAGTACCTCACCAAGAGGATCAAAGGGCTCAAACAGATGCCATATGCTGCCCAGTTAAAGAAACTCCAGCTCTACTCAGTGGCATACCGCCTGTTCAGAGGCAATCTGTACCTGACGTATAAAGCCATGTCCAACCCGGAATTAATGGACATGCTGCACCTCAGAAAATCCAAATCCCATCGAGCTACGCGCTCGAGAGACTTGAACCTCAGCGCTGAAATAAATAGGACATGCTGGAGGGACAGATTCATAACCCAGAGGCTCCCTTCACTCTGGAATAAAATCCCAGTCCAGGTTAGGCAGAGTCCCTCATTGACTCTCTTCAAGAGGAATCTTGATGAGTGGATGGGAGATCGTAGGTTTACCCCGGGTATCACTTCTGTGTCACTGTTAGACAGAGGCACAGTATACTAACCTCAAAAAAGGGCATAGCAAAATAAATTTAAAATGGGTGGCTAAAGCCAAACACATTCTGGCTAGGCTTATAAATGCCCTAGGGCAGATAGCCTAGTATGAACCTATGAACCTATGATTGGATGCTAATGGTGGAAAAAATCACTGGATGGGGAAGAAATGTTATTAGGGAGCCAATACTTTCTATAAAGTATGTATTGAATGAGGTAGTAATTTCTAGAGGAAAGCTATTATAGAAAAGAGCTGGGGTTCCTTATTTGAGCCTGAAAGTAACAGGTTAAGTATTGAAATCCAGAATTACTTGGAATCATTTTTGTGTTGAAGTTGAAGACATTAATAATATTGTTTTTTTATCTACAATAACTTGTTTTTACTCAGGCTGTGTAATTCTCTACAGAGTTCCAAAGATTTGTAGGTTACAGGGAGTTTTACGTTTGAGATATTCTTCCCATGCCTTGCCTCTATTAGACTCTGCAGTGTTTGGCTGTTTAGTTAGCCATGAGAAGTGGTTAGTTTTTCCTTTTTTGTGGAGTAGGAAGTGGCTGTTCAGAGTATTTAAGAATAAGGTATTAAAAATATTGCCTGCCATATCGAGTGGGAGAGCTTTTAAGGTAGACCAATTAAAAAGTGTTGAATGTATTGAAGAAAGAGGTTTACTGAATTTAGAAATTTTTGAGACGTTTTAAGTTGAGTTACATTAATGGGTGGTATTTCTATGGGTTAGCAGATAGTCACTAAACAAGTGTGGATAGGTTCTAGAAGCTGTAAATTTACTGGGGTCAGAGATCAATACCAATGTCACCAAATGAGTGTGGGTATTTGCCAGTGATAAGGGAGTTGACGACCTGGCCTACTCCAACCTATGTCAGGGACCCATGCTAATGATGAGAGGGGTGTATGTATCCCTAATGGTTAGTGTGTGCCTGCCATAAAGCCCAGCAGCTCTGGATTAATAAACTACTGGCTTGCCAGTGTCTATTTGCCCAGCCTGGGTTACCTGGAATAGCTCTGTTGAATGAAAGCTGGGCATAATCTCCCTGCCAAACATGAATAGAGAGAGAGAGAGAGAGAGAGATGGTGACAGTTACTATGATACACAGACCCCATGTAGAAAATGGGCAAAAGGGGGTCCATGATTAAGATGATGACAGATCAATATCCAGTCTAGAAACGCATCTTTACTGTTGGCATTATTAAATCAAGTGTATGTTTTTATTAAGTTATGTGTAACCACAAAGGTTTATATGAGTTGAGGGAAAGTCTGACGTAAGGCTTTGCCAACTGATACTCACAACTTCTGGTATATTTTTATAAGGTATGTTATTAGTTGTTCAGGAGAGAATTATTCCAAAAGTTAGCATATTATTTCCAAGTGGGATATAGACTGTAACAATACAATTTTTTTTTCAAAACAGTTAAGCCTCAGCAGTGATACAAGCATTTTGGAATTTAGGGATGTGATGTAAAGAGGGAGACAGATTGTACAAACATGGATAAACTAAGGTTATCCCACCTGCTTTTTTTCTCCGGCTTATCAGCTCTCATAATATTATCACTTGGAAGGAGTAGTCCATAATCTTTAACACTAGGCTTAAGCCAGTTTCTGTGATGACAAGACTATCTGGGTTATACTGTTATATCCAAGCATTTAGATCTGTAACTTTGTTTAAAATTCTACAGAGGTTGACAGTGTCAATATATAATTTTTTTTCGAAGACCCAGTGGGAGAATGATGGGGTAAGGGGTTTGATGTGCTAATTTTATTAGTATGGACAGGTTGTGGTTAATGGTAGGACAGTACATCTGGGTAGATGTAAAGTGAGAGATGGTGGTTCAAGGAGGCTTAGTTAAGTTACAATTCTATAGGGGTGGTTCTTTGCTGTTTACATTAGATAGATTAAATTTGAGGGCTTGAGTTGGGGTGGATATCACCACACTGGGGATTTTTGAGAGTATTGATTTTGAGAGGGCTTGTATGAGGTTTTATTTTTATTTATTTTGAACAGAGGGGGTGGCAGTGAAGTATTATGTGCTTAAAATAAAGACAATATTACAGATTAAAAAGGCAGACAGATATATTGGTATAGGTACTGCTGATTTCCTAGTGTGCTGAGTAAATTGCAGTAGCAGAGAGTAATACAGGTGAAAGTATCCATGGATAGCTTGTAAGATAGGATGTTTGGAGGAACAGAAACAGACATGATGTTTGGAGAATCATATTTGAAACTTCAGTCGTTGTAGAGCACAGGAAAGAGTGAGGGGTAGTACGGAGTGGAGGGAAGCAGAGGTGAAGATAATGAAGGTTAGTAAGTGGAGAAGACAGTTATAGTTCTAATTAGCCAGTCCCAATTTTGTAGTAATGTGTAAGGAAATGGAGGAGTACCAATGATATCTGAAATCAGTCAAGAAGTATAAAGAGCAGAATATACATAAGGCACTTACAGTGAAATTCAGGTTATATGTAAGGGCATGAAGAGCGGGTGAAGCAGATGTAAAGTTTATGTGGTTGGGGGGTTTACACCCTGTGCATGGCTATTACTGAAGTACTACAGGTGGGAAGAGTGAGGTGTCCTGTTGACAGATCAGAATTTTGATTGTGGGTATGCCCAGTATGAAGGAAGTAATGTCAAGTGTGAATGAGAATGGGGTTAGAGTAAAGAGAAGCAGAGCACAGCCAGGTGAAATGGAGTGAGATCAAACCGGGTCCTGCATGAAAACAATCAGTCAGGATCAGGAAATGGTTAAGTAACAGAATTCCAAAACATACCTGACGCACCACTGCTGAAATAATAAAATAACAACTTTAATAAAAATAATAAATTTATATGGTGAGCGCTTTTGCGGCACAGCACACCGCTTCTTCAGACCAGTAAAATTACAAAAGTGTAACACACTTGCTTAAAAATCAGAAACAACCAATCAGCTACTAATAACCAAATTATGAGAATCATTCTCATCTAATCAAAACACACAAAAAGTGCACAAATCATACTACCGATCTGCACCACAGAGCCAATCAGAATCATTAGCTATGTGCACAAAAAACAGTTCAAGTTGAGCTATAACGGCCAATCAACCTAAAGCAGGAAGTGTCACTTTCATTCATAGTAAGCTAACCAATCAAATAACTATCTATAAACACAAATTAAAGTACAGATCTAGGCTGTAACAACCAATCAAATATAACAGGAAGAAATGCTTTCATACATAAACTATAACCATGAAGCTGGTAAAGAGATGTAGGTCAGTGGTAGTATGATGTGCTTTGTATACATGAAATCCCAAGTTCAATCCCTAAGATTTACGGCAAACTCAGCGTCTCAAACCATGACTCTCTAGTACAGATTTAACAGATAACACTTCATTTAAACCAGGAAAGCTGTCAGCTTTTAGACACACAATCCATTTAAGTCCATACACATTTGTATAACATTTGTATAACATTAGGATAGCTTCCATTAATAATGCCCTTTCTAAACATGTTATTAGCATTAATGTTCAACAAACTTTTAAATTTCAAGTGATTGATGTTATAGAACCTACCCCCCCCCCGTAGAGGAGATGTTAATAGCATAACTGAAACTCATGAATTAAGATGGATTATTAGATTGAATGCTGAACACGGATGGGATTGAATGAAAAAACTTCACTAAAATCAATTTTAAAAGGACATGGTTTAATATGTTGCTTTTGATTTGTGTTATGTTTTATTATATATGGTAACTTTATATATAATATAGCTTTTAGCAGCTTGAACTATGTGTAACAAATTGTTTTATGATTAATGTATATATTGGACTAATTTTAGTGTGGTTTGTATGGTCTGATGAAGCGGACGTGAAAGCGCTTACTGAACTGTTTTATCTGTTCGTTATATTAAACATTTATATGTAGTAGTTTTATGCTGCATATCTGCTTGCTTTATTCCATTGTTGGTGTCATATTTTATTTTTGTATCGTTCTCTACAACGGAATATTTATCCCCTTTTTGCAATATTTTGGACTGGTCTTTTTCCAGTCTGTGACTAAACTTAAAATTTTATCAACAACCTGTTGAAAGTTTGTTTGCATCATCTTTCTACTATCAGACATAATGGTTATACTAGGGTATTTCATTTGATTGCTATTCTAATTGAAGATAAAATATTTTGTATCATATTTTTGATTAATAATGTCCTTGTTTTATTATGACAACCTTAAGTTTGAGATTTTTTCAAACTGACTCAGAGCTAACTATATTTTCTAATAATTTTTCTATATTTCCTATTGTTAGCAAAACATCATCAGCAAAGAGTTCAATCTTTAGTTTGAAATCTTCTTTTATTTTGATACCATTAATTTTCTTACTGGATCTAATACTGTTAGCAAAGGGTTCTACAGCTAATGCAAAAAGTAAAGGTGATAATGAACAGCCTTGCTTTGTACCTTTTTGTAATTTAAAGGAATTAGAAAGAAAAGAACACATTTTAACATGAGCACGAACGTTACTGTATAAATTAGAAATTAATGCAATTATCTCACGTAATAAATTATAAACTGTTTTAAACAGGTATGACAATTAACGCAGTCAAATGCCTATCTAAATCGAGACTAATGACAAAGTTTTTTTTATATTTATTTGCATAGTCTACGAATGTATGTATTCTTATTATATTATTCTGTAGTTTAGGTAGAAGTAGATTAAATCTGTTAGCTAAAATGGATTACAACATCTTATAGTCCACATTTAAAAGTGAAATGGGTTGTATGATAAACAATTTGTAGGATCCTTATCTTGTTTAAAAATAGATAATATAAGGGAATATTTCCATGATTAGGGGACTTCAGCAGTTGTTTTTATTTCTCTATAGACCTTATCTAATATTCTAACTGTATCAACCAGTAGTATTTTATATAATTTTGGTATAAGATCATCTACACCCAGCACCTTATTATTTTTTAACTTTTTATTTGATCATTTATTTATGTTACAGTGAATGGTCTATCATTTTTTTTAATTTGTTCACTTTCTGTTTTATTTATATTTTTTCTTGGAAAAGTTTCAACTATAACATTATCTAAGTTATTTGTATTATTATTTATATTTTCATAAAATATTTAAAGCCCACAAGAATACCTTCAATATCTGTTCTTCTTTCTTTTTTACTATATATATATATATATATATATATATATATATATATATATATATATATATATATATATATATATATATATATATATATACACACACATGCATGATTTAGTTTATCCATTTTCTTTGATCTAAGAACAAATTTTTGCAAGCTTAGAGGGTTTAACTGAATATGCCTGAAATTTAGGTTTTTCCAGGTTTCTTGTATTTAAGTTTTTATGTTCAGACTGACCGATAATGTCATCTGGTTTTAGATTTAACTTAGTATGCCTATTCTGCCTGTAGTGACAGCTTGCAACTCTTTCATTTAAGTAAGCCTTTAGTGAATCCCACAGGACAATGTCAGATGCGTCACCATTCAAGTTTATTTCTAGGAAATTTGTGATCTCTTTAACATACCAGTCCTTGAATCCTTTTATTTTAATAATGTACACTGGTAATCTCCTGTGATGTATTAAATTTTCAGTTTTTAAAATCATTTTGAAGATTATAGCATTATGGTCTGATAATGGAAGTGAAACCATTGAAACTTCTCTGATATGTGATAGATTGTTTGAGACAAAAATGTTATCAGTATTTGTGTTCCCCATCCACATGAATAATGGGTAAATTGAAATTAATTTGTTTTCCTTAGCTCATACATAGCCTTTAAATTCATTAGATTTACAAAATGTGTTAAGTGTTTGGCTGAATATGTGATTCTCAGCTTTCTATCTGCAGTGAAATATTTGTCTGATAAAATACAATTAAAAATCACCAGCCACTACGACTTCACCTTTCATGGAATAGGCTATAGTGTCTAAGTATACTTCTGCATCTTTAGCTCCAACCCCTGGAATCCAATAAGAGTTCACCAGTGTATATAGTTTTCCTGTTCCACTCAGTTATAACAATGCTTAACATACCATTTGTATCAACACAGATATATTTGCTTTAGGCATTACTGGTGAGTTCTTCCATAAAATGAGGGTGCCTCTTCTTTTAGCTTGAAAGCCAGAACCTGCTAAAACCACACAATTCTTTAATGAAAGTTTATTTACATCTTTATTAAGTAACTGCATTTCCTGTAGAAATACTATTTGAGCTTTCTGTAATTGCAAGTATTTGAACAGACTCCATCTCTTTACTGGATTATTCAATCCATTAATGTTAATAGATGTGCATTTAAAATCAGACAATTACATAAGAGAGGAAAAAAACAGGTATAATGAAATCACATTTAAGAATATGAAATCTTCAGCTATGAACAAAACTTTCGAAACAAATATAAAATTACCTAATGATATAACCCTAAAACATTCTGCCATGGAAAAAACTTATTCCTAGTTTGTTAAAAAAAACGAACAAACTACCTCTCAAACTCTCCATTAGACTAGCAATGATTAGCTCATGCTTCTGATTCATATTAATGTCTCTCATATTTTTATTACGCATCACCTTAAAAAAGCCTGTCAGTGAGTTATTATAAATAAGAAAAGCTAAACAGGTGTTCAGAATCTTTATTATAAGTTGACCAAACTGAATATCTCTACAATCATGTTTCCCTGTACCTGACATTACCTCCCTGGTTTTCTATAGGGAGTAATTCAGTTGTTATTTCCATATTTATTAATTTATAGGCCAGTTGATTTTATATTTTATTTTATTTACTAAGTGTAAAGTTCTTCACAGGATCATAAGTTCATACATTAGTACTGGGCTAACTGTCCTTGTGGACCATTTTAAGCCCAGTCAATTACCCCATGTGAGAAATAAACCCTGCACCTTGTGCCTATAAGGTGAATACCTTAACCAGTATGCCAACCTCCTACCAGTGTAGATATATTTAAAGTCTTTAACTATATACCTATTTACTTATTCTAATCTCTATTTCTGTTTGTATAACCATGTCTTGTACTGTTATTAAATTCCCAGGTTTTATATTTTAGCTATAATTCTAATGTAGAGTATCATACAACAGAACATTTATATTTACCCTTATATATTTGATACTCTTTAATCTACTATTACTGGTAGAATCAGTCCTACTTTTTCCTTAAGTGTTACATCTAACAGTAACCGAACATCTGAAATATCTTCAAACTGTCAAACATTCCATAATCATTTGCTCTGAGATATTTTGTTATCATTAAAAAGAGACAATAACAGAGAAACACAATCCTAATGTTTTTAAATCATAAGTGTCATTCTAAATGCTATTATATAAACTATCCTTTTGGTATACTGCAAGCATTCAAACTATTTAACAACTGACAGTGGTTTAGAGTGCAATTCACTGTCTTTTGCTTATCTAACTTGCATTCACTGACATCTTAGCATATGATTCAATATATTATGATTATTTACTTTTAGACAGGAAAAGGTAACCTGGACAATTCTTTTATTAACCAACCATCTCTTGTTGTATTTCCCTTCAAAGAAGTTGATAGATTCCAGTCCATTTCTTCCGTTCTTTTTCTAGGATGTTTTTATGTATAAAGTCCACTGCAGGTTCCAAGGTGTTAAAATTCTTCTTTCCTTCTGGAAGGTAAATCCTTATTTTTGCTGGAAACAAAATGTGTACCTTAATATTGTTTTTCTTTAAGCTTTTAAGAAGTGGCATGCATGCTTTTCTCTTTGACATCACTAATGTTGAACAGTCACTGTCAAATCTTATAGTATTTTCTTTAATTTTACTGGATAATTAGTCCATGCAGCTTTTAATACTAAATCCTTACTTTGACTTGAGAACATTTTTTTTTTTGTAAAGAAGAGTTAGAAAGTGATCTGTTTCCTTTCAAGGCAAAGGAAAAACCTTCAGGCAGTTTCAAAGTTTTCACAGCGAGGTATTAAGGAATTGAATCATACTGTCTCTCCCTCTTCTTTTTCAGGAATCCTGTAAATCCTAATGATATTCTTTCTAGATCTGTTCTTTAAGTCTTCTATTTTTTCCTGGAATAAGTTGTTTTGTTTCAAAAGAAATTCAGTGTTATTCTCATTTTCCATTAAATCATCCATCAAAATTAGACATTGCCTCTTCGAGATATGTGATGATTGGTGTTTAAGAGATTCACTCAGCACTTCATCTTGTTTATTCCTCTTTAAAACTGTCCATTTTGCTCTCTAATTTATGCTCTCTAATTTATCTGTCTTTACAGATAACTCACTGATGTTATTTAGTATAGCCTGATTGTATTTTTCATAGTACTGTTCTGTAAACTTGGCTTAGAGTGGGTCTGAGAGAATTAGTTCTGTCTAGTTTTCTTGACAGGAAAACGCAATTGAGAAAGTTTCAAACTTATTTTTTGTAGTAAATCTTTCATTAGATGTTCAACTATAAATCCATTTTGAAACATTCTATTTGAGTTTTTTTTAGAAACAATCCTGTCAGAGATGTTAAAATGAAGCAGAGCTATAAAAAAGTACAGTTTTGTACCTACCATAAATGTAGATGTTCCGAGTGTAAACACTGCTGCAGTCATTACACTTGGGTTATCCTGCCATCAGGCGGTTCCCCAGTCAGCCTGAGTTCCAAAGTCTTGGTCCTGCGTCGGTTGCTGTCGCCTCCTCCCTGACGTCAGTGCGACAGGGGTATGTATATAAGATGCAGCAGACGCCATTTTCTTCAGCTTTTCTTGCCCCAGATGTCAGGTGCCCCCAAATATGTAGGCAATTCAAATTGCTAGTAAAGTATACAAAAGAAAAGCAAACAACAATTTTCAGTTACCAGCAAATACTCCCCATAGGTGGTACAGGGTCGAAGACCTAGGTACGTACCAGAAAGTAAGAAGGGAAGGAGGGAGGGTAACGTGGACTGCAGCAGTGTTTACACTCGAACATCTACATTTATGGTAGGTACAAAACTGTACTATGTTCATCGTGTTACACTGCTGCAGTCATTACACTTGTGTGGAATCCCAAAGCTGAGGTAGGGTGGCTGGTTCTATAAGGCATTAGGGGTGGCTATAAGGCCCTGCAGCACAGCAGTGGTGAAGCCAGCTCTGGATTTGGAGTATAAAGGCAAATGGTAATGCTTGGTGAAGGTATGCACAGAACTCCATGTTTCTGCTTCCAAAATATCCTTGGTAAGTACTCCTCTGAGGTAGGCAGTTGAAGTGGCTGTTGCCCTGGTGGAGTGAGATCTAATGCTGCTAGGTACAGGTTTCCCATGGTGAGTATAGCAGAAACATATACAATGCCCTATCCATTTTGAAATAGTCTGTTTTGAAATGGCTTTTCCCTGTGCTCCTGCAGCATATGCTACCAATAATTGCTCAGATTTTCTGAAAGCTTTGGTTTTGTCCAAGTAGAAGCGTAACTGCCTGTGAATGTCGAAAGAATGTAGTAGTCTCTCCCCTTTGTTCTGTGGTTTTGGATAAAAAGTTGGCAAGTGAATAGTTTGGTTTAGAGCCACACTTGATACCACCTTTGGCATAAATGTAGGGTTAGTTCTTAAAGACACCCTGTCCTGGTGGAAAATGAGGAAAGGTTCCACTGCCATTAGTGCCTGTAGTTCTGAAAATCTTCGTGCTGATGTTATTGCCAGTAGCAGAGCAGTTTTCCAAGAGATATATTTTAATTCTGCTGTGTTAGCTGCCTCAAAAGGAGGCAAAGTTAATTTTTCCAAAACAAAGTTAAGATCCCAAGTTGGAGTATGTGCTCTACGGGGCGGTCTTATGTTTTTAGCCCCTCTGAGGTGCTGTTTGAGCAAAGGATTAGAGAAAATTGGTGGATCCATGTTGTAATGAGCAGAAATGGCTGAGGCGTGGATCTTGATGGATGAGAAGGAGAGGCCCTTGTCCAGCATCTCAGTTAAATTTGAAGTATCTGAGGAATGTTTGGGACAAGAGGGTCAAGGCTGTGCGCCTGGTTCCAGGCACAGAATCTCTTCCATTTATCAGAGTAGGCTTTCCTGGTGCTAGGCCTTCTGGCCTCCAGAATGACATCCATAACACCTTTGGAGAGAGGCATTGCTTGCTTGACTAAGGAAATTTCCATGCAGCTATGTTTAAGGTCTTTAGCTGGCTGTGAAGTATCTGATTGTTGTGCTGTGTCAGCAAATGTGAGATTTGAGGCAAAATCCAGGGTGGTTCTTGTGCTAAGTTCTTTAAATTTGGATACCAGTGCTGGCGTGGCCAGACTGGTGTAATCAGGATCATCTTTCGCTCTTCTTGCCTGGCTTTTATGAGTACCTTTGGAAGGAGAGGTAAAGGTGGGAAAGCGTATACTTGCAGGTTTTTCCAGCTGAACGAGAGGGCATCCACTTTCCATGCTTGTGGATGGTAACTCCTTGTGAAGAATTTCTGTAGCTGGCAGTACATTGGAGATGCAAACAGATCTATGTCAGGGCTCCACCATTTTTGTGTTATCATTTTGAATGTTTGTGGACTCAATTCCCATTCGTGGGGATCCATGATATTTCTGCTTAGGTCATCTGACAGTGTGTTTTTCTCTCCTGGCAGGAATTGTGCTTGTAGATGAACTTGGTAGTCTAGAGCTGTGTTCCACAAGGTCATGGCTTGTCTGCAGAGGGGGTAGGAGTGTGTGCCCCCTTGCTTGTTTATGTACCACATAACTGTGGTGTTGTCTGTCTTTAGTAGTAGTTGTCCTGGATGTAGCAGGTCCTTGAAAGCTATAAGTGCATTTTGTACAGCTAGCATCTCTTTTTGATTGATGTGAAGATGCCTTTGCTCTGCGGGCCACTTGCCCTGAATACATTTTTCTGCCATGTGTGCTCCCCAGGCGTAATCCAATGCATCTGTTGTCAGTGTTTGCCTGGCTGTGGGTTGAGTAAAAGGCTGTCCCTTGTTGAGGTGACAAGCTTGAGCCCACCATCAAAACTCCTGTTGAAGGCAAGGAATTAGTGGTATAACTGTTTCCAAACTTTGACAATGTTGAGACCATACACTCTTTAGGTACCATTGTAGTTTCCTCATATGCAGTCTGGCATATGGAATTAGTAGTACGTAAGATGCCATGTAGCCCAAGGCCTGCAGAATTTTTCTTGCAGGGAGTTGGGTCTTTGTTGCCATCAATTGAAAGTACTGAGTCAGTTGCCCTTGCTTGTCCGGCGTGAGATAAGCCATCTGGGCCGTTGTCTTCATGCTGGCACCGAGGAATATTATCTCTTGTGAGGGCACTAGTTTTGATTTATTTTCGTTTACTGTATACCCCAGGCAACTTAACTTTTTTTACGAACGCCAGATGCTTTAGAAGAATGTCCTTGCTCACTGCTTGAATCAGGCAGTCTTCCAGGTACGGATAAATCTGAATTCCTTTTTGTCTGCAAAATGCAATTACTGGTGCCAGTGAAGACCCTGGGCGCAGCAGATAAGCCAAAGGGCAGTGCAGAGAATTGATAGTGCATTGAACCAGCTATGAATCTGAGGTATCTTCTGCAGTTTTGTCTGATAGGGACATGCAGGTATGCCTCCTTCAGGTCCAAAGTCACGAGCCAAGCTTTCTTGCCCAGCATGGGAAGAAGCTGCTGTAGTGTCAACATTTTGAATTTTGGAACATCCAGGTAAGTGTTCAGAGAAGAAAGATCCAGAATGGGTCTCCAGGCTTTGTCCTTTCTGGGAACCAAAAAGAGTCTCGAGTAAAATCCTTGTCCTTGCTCCTGTGGTGGTACCTTTTGAATAGCTTTCATGTCCATGAGTGCTGTAATTTGTTTTTGAGCCTCTGCCCATTGATTTGGTGGCAGATTTGGCATTCCTTTTAACCTTGGCAGTGTGTGAAAGTGGAACCTGTAACCTTGAGATACAATGTTGAGAACCCATTTGTCTTTGGTGATGCAATACCAATTGCGATAGAAAAGTGCCAGTTTTCCTCCTAAGGGGGCTGCCAAGAGAGGGCTGTTTGGCAGCTGTAGTAGGAAGACATTGAGGCTGTTTTTTATATGGTTGGGGCCTGTCTTCCCCTTCTTTCTGGCCTGGTGTACCCCATTGTCGAGGCCTGTAAAGGACCTTGTGCTTGACCTCTACCTCTTGGACGTCTGTATCTGCCCCTTTGAGGTCTGTCTGTGACCAGAAAGGACCAATTCTTAGTTGGCCAATTTCTGCTAAAACGAGGAGGCTGAACCTGTAAGAAATCCTACACCATTTGTATAGATTTTGCCTTATCCTCCATCTTCTTTAATACCTCCTCTGCCTTAACTCCAAACAACACATCCCACTGCAAAGGTACATCCAATAATTTTGCCTTAACATGATCTGGTAACGTATGTTCTTTTAACCAAGCATGTCTTCTAATGACAGAGCCTGTAACTGTTGCTCTACAGGAGGCCTCTAAAGAATCAAACCCACATTGCAAAGTATGTTTTCCCACTTGTTCAGCTGCATGCAATAAATCCTGCATTTCTTTAAGATTAGGAGGATCTGAATCTGGAAGCATCTTTTGTTTCAACTGAGACATCAAAAATTGCTGATATTTTAGCATGTGAAACTGGCAATTTAAGGCTCTCATTGCTAAAGTTGCAGACGTATATAGTTTCTTTCCCCATCTGTCTAATGCTCTGGAATCTCTGTCAGAGGGAACTGGGTTTTTTGCTGATGAGGCCTTAATCCCTTTGGGTCCCTGAGAAATAGTTTCAGGGTCAGCAACAGGGCTTTTATACATAAATTTGTGAGAGTCGGGGACTCTGTAATATCCATCAGGTTTAACTGGGGCTGGAGGTAAGGAGTCAGGGTTTAAGCTGGATTCAGTGTACACATTATCCACAATATCTAACACTGGCAGAATAGCAAGGAGTCTGTGTTGAGGTAATAAAACGAAGTGTCCGAGCCTTTTCTTGGATTCTGAGTAATCCTGGCTTTCCCAATGGGAATGCTCCCTCATGGTATGTAAGGTCTCCCTAAAGGAGAAGTCCTCAGGCGGGGAGGCTGATGGAATTGATTCCTCATCAGAATCCTCATAAGGGGGTAAAGAATATCCTAGGTCTGAGGATGACTCTGAAGAAATGGACACCTGGTCAGAAGATTCATAGTCTGCATCTTGTCTGGGCCTTTTATCAGGGGGGGGATGGGACCCCCTGATCAGGGTGATTAGGTTTTCAGCCATTTTGAGCATTTGTTTCTTAGGCATGGAAGCCTGTCCTGGAGAATGCTGTATCTGTTTCTTTGTTTTAAGGGGGCCTTAGACTTAGCAAAGGGTTTAATGGTTAACTGGGTAGGTCTGAAAACACCCTCTGAAGCTGTGGATTGCTCAGCTACTTTGGTTCCCTCTGAAGGGTTAGTTTCGGTAGGCTGAAAACCTAGAGCGTCCGAAGGCCCAGTCAGCTCCACGTGGGAGTCGGAGGCGGTCTGTGGAAGCGGTCGTCAGGGGCTGCATAGGCGCCTCGCTGAAAACCGGCAACCTGCCTAGAAGAGGCCTGGTTGTCAATTTTGGGCCTCGGATGCCTGTCCTTGTCTTTGCGCTTTTTATGTATTCCGGTCGTCGGAAGTTCCGAAGGCATGGTGTAATTGAATTTTCTGCCAAAATAATGTCGGGCAAAATCAAACCGATGTTTAATAGTGCGCTTGTTAAACCTAGCACAAAACCGACAACCAGTGACGTTGTGGTCTGGGCATAGGCATGGAATACAATAGGAGTGGAAATCCTTATGAGGTATTTGCTTCCCACAAGAAATACAGTTATTAACTTTTACTGACATCGGTCTGAGGCAAGAAAAAGTTTCCCCAACGGGGTACTTAGCTTTGTAGAAGACTTCGGTTCTGGATTCGGAATGAAAATCTCAGGAGTCGGCCGACCAGCACTTGCGAACTGCTTCTGCTTCAGGCACCGCGCAGCAAGAAAGACTGAAGAAAATGGCATCGGCTGCATCTTATATACCCCTGTCGCACTGACGTCAGGGAGGAGGCGACAGCAACCGACGCCGGACCAAGACTTTGGAACTCAGGCCGACTGGGGAACCGCCTGACGGCAGGATACCCAAAGTGTAATGACTGCAGCAGTGTAACACGATGAACATCAGTGCTGTTAACTGCTCACCATCTTGGCTACACCATTTTACGCCTTTCCAGATATCTTCATAGTAGAACTGTAAAAATAGATATGCATTGTTGAAGGACATCTAGCAAATAAGTGAACAGCTAACATTTATGAGGCATGCTAGGGCTACAATGCCTAAATTCTGCACCTCACCACCACTAGCAAGAACAGTAGGAAAAGTAACAGCAACAGTTTCTTTGCCAAACCTGTCATGATCGCAAGACATTACCTTAATCTACACACAGATCTTGATCCAGTCCCAACAGCTCTGAATCCCACTTAGAATGCAAATGGCAGAGCTCAGTATGTGCCAGCAGAATCCATCTGACTGTCTTCAATAAGGTGGGGGTGGGGGACAACAAATGACTTAACTACACTTCTGAATGGGAGTGATGTCCTAGGATCACGTCAGGCTTCTTCAACAAATAAGTTGTCCAATACAGAGGTAGCTGGCTACCAGCTGAAAAGACCTGAACAAATTTTTCTTATATTACTGTTTTGTACCCTCTGAAATGCTGCTGATTCTCCACCGTACATATCATAGTCTGCTTGACTGGAATTACTGCTAGCTTCAATAGGACTTGCTGTAATTTGTTTTTTCCTTAGTCCTCAGTGTGTCTCAATCTAAGTCCAGTTTTGGGTACTTCTTAGCTACGAGAATATGGGCCTAATCTAAACATATCTTACTGTATAGTCTGAAAAAAGAAGTTATGTTCTTACCATAACGTTCCATGTTAGTTGTCTTCTTCTCGCCTTCTTCTTGCTGGATGGGTTCGGAGCCGACCTCGGCTCCGACTCGGCCACTCTAAAAGCTCGAGAGTTGGTTCCACCGGCTCGAGGCTCTCCTTATATCCCATAATGCTAGGCGTGAGTTACCTCAGATCTCGTTTGTAAGCTAGGCCCAGCCTATAATAGTAACAGAATAATTAGTAACAAAATCCACCTCTATAAACAAGGGAGAAGAGAAGGGTGACCTACATCCTGATCCAGGAAATATGCACAGCAGGGCATATACCTAAAGTACAGAGGTGGTAGAAAGAGAGGTCACAATCACAACTCCTCTAGGTCTGTCCAGGCCAGGGGGCAGGAGGTGGACAAGAAGAAGAAGAAGAAGACAACTAACATGGAACGTTATGGTAAGAACATAACTTCTTTATGTTAAGTTGTCTATCTCGCCTTCATTCTTGCTGGATGGGACCGCGTCCCTAGCACCTTGTCCCGGGTGGCCTAACGGAACAGACTCCTGAGAACAGTGGAACCAAAGTTAGCTCTATGCCTAGAAGCTAAATCCAACTTATAATGAGAAATGAAAGTGTGAGGAGAAGCCCAAGTAGCCGCTGCACAAATGGTGTCAATAGGCAGTCTGTCTTGGAAGGCTAAAGAAGTAGCCAAAGCACTGGTGGAATGGGCCTTAGGTTTATTAGGCAGCTTTTGGTGTCTAATTTCATATACAAGGGAAATCAAAGATGTTAGCCATCTGGATAATGATACCTTTGATACTGAAAGTCCCTTTCTGCCTTCCGCATAGGAGACAAACAGCTGGTCAGATTTTCTGAATTGTTTTGTTCTATCCAAATAGTACCTCAATTGACGAGATGAACATCCAGGTAGTGTAATTTTTGTTCAGGTCTATTGGAATATTCTGGAAAAAAGACAGGGAGGTCAATGCTTTGATTTAGATTTGACGTCGAGACTACCTTGGGCAAAAAGGACGGGTTCGTTCGTAAGGATACCCTGTCCTTATGAAACAAGAGATAAGGAGGTCGACAGCTGAGTGCTTGAAGTTCTGAAACTCTTCTAGCTGAAGTAATAGCTACCAGAAAGAGAGTCTTCCATGATAGCAATTTTAAAGAACAGGAGACTGCAGGTTCGAAAGGGGGAAGAATCAAAGAAGCAAGAACTAAATTTAGGTCCCAAGGAGAAGGAGGATTTCTTATAGGAGGTCTGAGAAGAAAAACTCCTTTCAAAAATGCTTTGCAAAGCTTGTGGGACATTAAGGCAGATTCAGAAATACCCACATGGAAGTTAGAAATAGCTGCCAATTGAACTTTAAGAGTAGAGGGAGATGAACCTGCATGGAAGAGTTCAGCTAGAAAATCAAGGACTATTTGGATGGAGGCAGTGAAAGGATCTATGTCCCTTCCTTGAGCCCAATGTGTGAAGCGTTTCCACTTACTCAAATAAATCTTCCGAGTGGAAGATTTATGGGAAGCTATCAAAATATCTCGAACGGAGTGAGATAATTGAGGAAGCCTGGCTAAGGTTGGAACTGGAGGAACCAAGCAGTGAGGTTCAGAGACGGGAGGGCGATGAAACTGACCCGACTGATGGATCAAAAGATCTGGAACTAGGTCCAGATGCCACGGTCGCTCAATAGAAATTGATGTAGAAAGGGGAACCACACCTGTCGAGGCCAGTAAGGAGCAATGAGGATTAATGAGGCCTTCTGAGCGATAGCTTTCTGTATCACTTGAGAGATTAGTGGGAAGGGAGGAAAAGCATACAGAAGTCCCCGGGGCCAAACTTGGACTAGAGCGTCTCTGCTGGGTTGGCCTGGTAAAGGGAATAGAGTGAAATATTCTCTGCACTTGCTGTTTTGGGGAGTAGCAAAAAGATCGCAGCAAGGCTGACCCCACTTGAGGAAAATTTCTCTCACAACAGAGTCTTTCAGAGACCACTCGTGAGGCATGAGGATAGCTCTGCTCAACTTGTCCGCAATTTGATTGGACTTCCCGGGGATGTGCATTGCTATCAGAAACCGCTGAGAAGAAATCGCTGAGAAGAAATCGCCCATTGCCACAATCTGAGTGCTTCTCGACACAGGGGGTATGACCTGGTTCCGCCTTGTTTGTTGATGTACCACACTACAGACATATTGTCTGTCTGGATTGCAATCGTTCCCAAGGGAAGAGAGTCTTGAAGGGCTTGCAACGCTAAAAGCACTGCTCTCATCTCCAGAACATTTATGTGCAAGTGGCATTCGTTTGGTTGCCATGTGCCCTGGACCGTCCTGCCCTGATAATGCCCCCCCCACCCGATCAGGGAGGCATCCATTGTCAGAGTAGCAACCGGAGGGGGTGGAACAAAGGGTCTTCCCAACAAGAGCTGAGGGGAAGACATCCACCACATGAGATGATTTTTGCACGCTTGCGTGATCATAATGGTGTGAGACATTGGAAGTTGCTGGTATGACCATTGTGTAAAGAGCATCCATTGAAGGATCCGCATGTGGAATCTGGCTAATGGAAGCAGAGGTATGGCCGCCGCCATAATTCCCAACAATTTCAGAACTAACCTGGCTTTGATTCTGTTGTTGTTGAAAAGGAGTGAGACTAGTTTGTGAATGTCTGTTATTCTCTGATGTGTTAGTCTACTTGACATGTCTACTGTGTCTAGATTTGCGCCTATGAAAGTAATAGCGACAAGGCGACAAAACAGACTTTTCGCAATTTATTGAAATGCCTAACTTTTGACAAATGCGAAAAGTGTAATCCCTGGCCATCAGAAGGAGATGCTTGGTGGGAGCTGTGAGGAGCCAGTCGTCCAAATATGGAAACACCTGGAATCCTTGTCGTCTCAGGTGAGAAGCTACCACTGCCATGCATTTGGTAAACACCGGGGGCAGTGGTGAGACCAAAGGGCAGGGCCCTGAACTGAAAATGACTGGTTCCCAGCCTGAAGCTGAGGAATCTTCTGGAGCGTCTGTTCATTTTTATGTGATAGTGCATCCTGAAGGTCTATAGAGCACATCCAGTTGCCTTTTCCCAATAGGGGAAGGATGGATTGCAGCGTGACCATCCGAAATCTTGTTTTCTTGACTGATCTGTTCAAGATACTGAGATCCAAAATTGGTCTCCAGTCCCCTGTTTTCTTTGGAACTAAAAAGAACCTTGAGTAGATTCGGATCCTATCTGGTCTGCTGGAACTGGCTGAATTGCTCTTTTGCAAGCAGTTTTGAAATTTCCAAACCGCTAGATCCCTTTGAGCGGGTGGAACATCTGGAAGGGATTTTTTTGATTGGATTGGAATTCGAAGAAAGGGGATAGAATAGCCTTCGGAAATGACGGACTGTACCCATTTGTCTTGAGTCAGGGATAGCCAGGCTTCTGGGTACAGTGACAATCTTCCCCCGACTGCCTCCGAAGGTGGGCAGTCGGGCAACACCTCAGGGATGCTGAAAGGGCTTATCAGAGAAGGCTTCCCGATTGCCCTGGTTCTGTGGAGCCCCCCTGCCTCTAGGGCGACGTCTACCATTGTTATTCCCGCCTCTGCCTCTGGCGGGAAAACGACTTTGTGCGTCAGGAGAAGTCCCTTGAGATTGTTTACGGAACCACATTTTCCCACTTTTCTGGCCTTTGGGGTAAGGCCTAGAAGGAGTAGAAAACGGACTCCGGCGGCAGAAAGAGTCTTGCCATCAGTCTCGCACCTAGTCAAGGTTTCTTTCACTTGAGGACCAAAGAGATGATCCATCAAGCGGGAGTTAGTGAAAGACGTCTTGAAGGGTCCAAAATTGCATAGCCGCATCCAGGCATGCCTACGTAAGGCCACACCTGTCCCTGCGGCCCTACTCGCTCCATCAGCCGCATAAGAAAGGAGGCGCATGGAGGAGTTGGCTATGGAGTTAAGGGTAGCCAGCTGCGTGTTCATCTTATCTTGAAAACCCGCAGCTGTAGGGTCCTTCAACATGTCACCGCTTCTTTAATTAAGTCCCTTTGAAGACTAGTGAAATGGCACAGGTAGTTCAGCGAGCATAGTAAATGTCGCTGACGAGAACATCCGCTTCCTGTACCTGTCCATGGACCTAGATTCCTTGTTAGGTGGATGGACAGGTACTGAAGGATCAGCTAGTTCCTTCTTAGTGGCAGCAGCTACCACCATAGCATCCACAGAAACTCCTTTTGTCAAGAACTGTTTGTCTGCTGGTGCCGTTATGAATTTGGAGGGTCTCCTGGGAGTGGGGTCCACTGAATCAGGAGCCGTCCATGCCTTTTTAGCTACCACCTGCATGAGGGGGTCAAAGGGGGGAGACACCCAGGAGGTGGAAGGACGAGAGCCGAACGCCTCAAGGTACACAGATTCATCCTCCGAAGGGCTGAGGGCTGGCCAATTTCCCCTCTGTTTGAGGATTTCGAGAATGTCTGCAAAGGAGACATCTTCAGAAGGGGAACGGGGGGAACCCTCGGAATCATCTAAATCTGTGTCAGATGTGATGGACTCAGGTGAGTCAATGTGTTTCCTCTTACACTTCCTCTTCCGAGGGGGCTCTTCTGCCAAATCAGGAGAGGCCTCGGAAGAGGATGAAATCCCCACAGGGGGTTCCTGAGGAGCTGGCTCTCTGCGGTCCGGGATGAGGGAGTGAGTCGACTTGACCTGAGGCACCGTGAGGGAGGCGGACGGAGCCGACTGTGGAGTAGAGCCAGGCTCTAACACACTCCGCATGACCTCGAGCACCCCTGTCAGGCAAAGCCAGAGGTCCCGCTCCGATATGCTGAGGACCTCCCTCGGCACCGACAGTGATGGCTCGAGGCGATGTCGGAGCCGAACTCACCAGCCGAAGCTCCGAGAGGAAGAGCGGGTCGGACAAGGGTCCGATGCCACTCATCCCTCGGAGCCGGCGAGGAAGTCCGGCGCCGAGAATCCTCGAAGAAGAAATCGGGCCGGCAGCGGGCCGAAGACACCTGTATCGGCTCCGGCGCTGCCACAGTCTCGGTTCAGCCCCTGCTCCGAGCTCAGGAGTCGGAGGAGGAATATATTGATGGACAGGGGCAGGCATCGACTGATGAGTCGGGCTCTGAAGCATTTGGGCCAGTGCCTCGGACTTAAGAAGTCGACTCACTACCCTCTGGAGGTCATGATCTGACAGCCTCGATGACCTAGAGGAGTGAGATTTATGGCTCCGTTCAGACAGCAGAGGAGATGCTGGAGCCGAATGAACGGAGCCAAGGGATGGTGACCTGGATCTCTTCCTAGATGTCGGTTCCGAAGGTCTAGTCGGAGCCGACAAGGGAATTTCTATTACCTTGGCTCCAGCCGGAGCCGAGGGAACCACAGAAGCTGTAGACTCATCGGCTCCAGCCGGAGCCGATGCAGACATAGGTTTTGTAGCTTTAGGTCTCGGCTCAGTAGCTGGAGCCGAAGACCTAGAAACCTTAGAGGGCTTCCCAGAAGCAGAAAGGGAATCCTCAGGCTTAAGAAGACCCCGTAGGATCAACTTATTTTTTCTTTCCTGCAGGACCCTGGGGCTGAAGCCGTGGCATACAGCACAGGAGTCCTGCAGGTGCAAAGGCCCCAGGCAGTAGACACAAGAAGTGTGACCGTCTGTCAGAGACATTTTCTGACAGCACGCATCACACTTCTTGAAGCCTGAGACCTTTGTGTCTTTAGACATCCTAGACAAAAAAGTGTAATCACACACTCTCAGACACACTGATTACACTAATTTTACTTCTAAAAACTCAAAAATAAACAATTAACTAAAGTTTAATTAAGAGTAACACACACACACACCACTAGGGGATGGGGAAAGGCCAGAAGGCCAGAGAGAGAACTTTAAAAGTTCTTGTGGGAAAAAATGGGATTTTTAGGAAAACAGGGTAGAAATCCACTACACTAAGGGAAATATATATAAACTTAAAATTATAGGGTTTTAAGTATGCTAATTTCACAAAAAATACACTTACCAACAAGCCGGTAGAAAAACCAACACCTCGATGCTGTAGCGGCAAACGAGATCTGAGGTAACTCACGCCTAGCATTATGGGATATAAGGGGAGCCTCGAGCCGGTGGAACCAACTCTCGAGCTTTTAGAGTGGCCGAGTCGGAGCCGAGGTCGGCTCCGAACCCATCCAGCAAGAATGAAGGCGAGATAGACAACTTAACATTCAAGGTTTCTCATCGCACTTACACATAGCAGCCTACTTACAAGCATTACATTCTTGTAAATTTTTAATTACGTTTAAACCAAGCAAATGTAAATTTCCTGAGAAGAGTGTGCGCTATTTAAAAACTACAAACACCAATGTGGTTCACAAAAATACTTTGTTTTACAAAGATAAAAGTCAACACACTGAAGAAAATATTTACACCAATATGGTACTATGTTATGATACAAAAAAAAACTACAAACTTACATATATCCTATATTTTAACAAACTATTCATGTCTTGGAATCCATAGCTGAACATCTGCTGAAAGATTTACCTAGATACATGGTATTACCAGCACTTATTCACCCATCCTTTCATATGATGCTGAGCAGTTCTACTCTGCTCACTTATTTTCTTTATTTGTGCAAACTGCAATGCAAGCATGGGTGACAGGTTTCTTGCATCATTTAAAGTTCCCGCTGATGCTATGCAATAGTTTGCAAGTCACTTGTACATGGCAACAGTACTAAAAATACATAAATACTGCCTTTCATAATGCTAAAGAAGTAACTAGCAGTATCTCCAGTGAAGTGAGTTACACAGTAAAAGTGGCAGTATACTTGTCATCTCCTAATATGACATTTCACACTATGCCCCTCAATAATATGTAACATTACTCAGTTATAAAACTATTAATGCAAATGTAAAAATATTTATAAGTGGCAAACTTTTAGTTATGTACTTACCATAACGATAGATATATGTGATCCATCTCGCCTACATTCATTACTGACGGGTTCGGAGCCGAGAGTCGGCTCCAACTCGACCACTAAAACTAGTACGAAGTCTCTCATTGGTTGGGCTAACCCCTGTATCCCAGGATGCATCATGCCCAAACCCCCAGATCTCGTTTGCTCCAATATAATTTTCCCACATACACCATACCACAAGGATACATATGTAAGAGGACAGAAAAAATAATATCCTCAGAGGAATCAGAATACAAGTTTCCTCCAAGTCCAACAGGTAGGGGGAAGGAGGGCGGGTACGTAAGAATGTAGGCGAGATGGATCACATTCATCTATCGTTATGGTAAGTACATAACTAAAAGATGTAATGTGATCCTATCTCGCCTACATTCATTACTGACGGGACAGCGTCCCTAGCATCTAAATCCCGGGAGGCTCACTGGAAAACACTCCTGAGCACTGTGGAACCAAAGAAAGCCCGACCTCTAGAGGACACGTCCAGTTTGTAATGAGAAATAAAGGTATGTGGAGAAGTCCAAATAGCCGCTGCACATATCTCATCTATGGATAGTCTAGCGTGAAAGGCCACTGAAGTTGACATAGCCCTGGTAGAATGCGCCTTAACTGGAAAGGAAAGATCCTTACCCGCTAATGCATAAATAAATGAGATGCAGTCTCTAATCCACTTAGCTATGGTGCCCTTAGTTACAGATCTGCCAATTCTATTGTCCGAAAAGGACACAAACAACTGATCTGATTTCCTCTCCTGTTGTGTCCTATTTAAATAAAACCTCAGTTGTCTATGCACATCCAACTGGTGAAATTTGTATTCCGCTTTGTTGGAAAACCTTGGGAAAAAGACCGGAAGCTCAATAGACTGGTGGAGACAAAGGGCAGAAGAGACCTTAGGGAGAAAAAAAGGATTAAGTCTCAGAGATACTCTGTCCTTATGAAAAATTAAATAAGGAGGTTCAACAGAAAGGGCTTGAAGCTCCGATACTCTTCTGGCTGAAGTTATGGCTACCAAGAAGGCAGTCTTCCATGACAGAAATTTCAATTCGCAGGAGGCTGCCGGCTCAAAGGGAGAAGACGTCAAAGCTCTGAGCACCACATCTGAATCCCATGGCAAGATGGGTTGCGAAACCGGAGGGCGAAGCAACCAGGCTCCTTTCAGAAAGGCTTTACACAGCTTATGACCCATGAGAGAAGGCTCATGTGCAACATGATAATTGGAGATTGCTGCCAACTGAACCTTTATAGTGGAGGCAGCTGAGCCATGTCTAAAGAGTGTAGCTAAGAAATCTAACACCGCCGACACCGGGGCTGCAAGGGGATCAAGATCACGTTGCTGAGCCCAAATTGCAAATCTCTTCCATTTACTAGAGTATATTTTCCTAGTAGAAGACTTGTGGGAGGAAGACAGAATATGTACTACTACCGGGGTAAAGATATGCTGTCTGACTAAGGTCGGAAGTGGAGGAGCCAGGCAGTGAGCTTGAGTGGTCGTAAGGATGGATGGCGCTGTCCTGACTGATGAGTCAATAGGTCTGGAGCTGGGTCCAGAATCCAAGGACATACACCGCATACTTCCGAAGGAAGGGGAACCAAACTTGACGGGGCCAGTTTGGTGCAATCAAAATCATTTTGCTTCCCAAGCAAGTAGCCTTCTGAATAATTCTGGGTAGAAGAGGGACTGGCAGGAAGGCGTAGAGCAGACCAGAGGGCCAATAGTGGACTACAGCATCCCTGGGTGACTCCCCCTGTGGGGGGATCAGAGTGAAAAAATTGCTGCACTTTGCATTCAGGGGGCTGGCAAAGAGGTCGCAGCAGGGAAGGCCCTACTTGGAGAAGATCTGCGCAGCCACTCTGTCTTTCAAGGACCACTCGTGAGGCATCAGAATAGCTCTGCTCAGCCTGTCTGCTATCACATTGGACTTCCCCGGAATGTGCATTGCCACTAGAAAACGCTGGGAAGCGATCGCCCAATTCCACACTCTCATGGCCTCTCTGCAAAGGGGGTAGGACTTGGTTCCTCCCTGCTTGTTCAGATAACAGACAACTGACATATTGTCGGAAAGAATCGCAATAGTTCCCCTGGGAAGAGAGCTGTCAAGTGCCTGCAACACCAGAAGCACCGGTCTCATCTCTAGAACATTGATATGCAAGTGAACCTCGTGGTCTTGCCACGTACCTTGGACCGTCTCGCCCAGATAATACCCCACCACCCTATCTGGGAGGCATCCGTGGTTACTGTGGCAATAGGGGACGGGGAGCTCAAGGGTCTCCCTTGATCCAGATTGGACGAGAGAAGCCACCAACGCAGATCCTGCCGGCACCTCTCCGTGATGAGAATCGGATGGGACAATGGGAGTTCCTGATATGACCACTGGGCCGAAAGGAGCCAATGAAGTATTCGCATGTGTAACCTGGCTAGCGGAACTAAGAGAATGGTAGCCGCCATTGATCCCAACAACTGAAGAACCGCCCTGGCTTGGGCTTTTCCACAGGGTAGTAAAGCCAGGACTTGGGCCTGTAACACTTTTATTCTCTCTGTCGGTAGAAAAGCTCTCATCTCTACAGAGTCTAGCTCTGCGCCGATAAAGGCAACACGCTGTGATGGCAGCAATACAGACTTTGCCCAGATGAAAGAAATCCCTAGAAGATGGCCCAATTTGACAGTAGCTCTCGTGGCTTGAACAAGTAGATGCCTGGTGGGGGCGGTGAGGAGCCAGTCATCTAGATAAGGAAACACCTGGAATCCTAGACGTCTCAGGTGAGCTGTCACCACTGCCAGACACTTGGTGAACACCCTGGGGGCTGTGGTGAGATCAAAGGGCATGGCCCGGAATTGAAAATGACTGGCTCCCAGCCGGAAGCGTAAATGATTCCTGGAAGCCTTGTTTATCTTGATGTGGTAATAGGCATCCTTGAGATCGAGGGAGCACATCCATACTCCTTTTTTCAGCAATGGGAAAATGGATTGCAAAGTGACCATTCGGAACTTGGACTTCTTTACAAAGCGGTTTTGACGGCTGAGATCCAGAATGGGTCTCAAGTCCTCTGTTCTTTTTAGCACCAAAAATAACCTTGAGTGAGTTCCTAATCCGATCTGGTCTGCGGGGACTGATTGGATGACTCCTTTTTCTAGCAGCTTTGAAACCTCTATTGCTGCCTGATCCTGTTGACTGGGTGGAGCGTCCGGGATTTTTCTTGATGGCGGGGGGAGACGAAAGAAGGGAAAGGTGTAATCTCCGGTGATGATACGAAGCACCCATCGATCCTGAGTGATGGACTCCCAGGCCTGAAGATGCTCCGAAAAATGACCCCCGACTGGCTGCGGAGATGCACAGTCGGGTAATCCCTCAGGGACGCTGGTAGGAGGAACCACGAAAGGACTCGCGGTCTCCTGTACTGCGGGGCCTCCACTGCCTCTAGGGTGACGCATTCCATTAAAATTCCCCCCTCCTCTGCCCCTGGAGGGGGGGGTCACTTTGATGGGAAGGGGAAGACTTTTGAGACATTCTGAACCACATTCTCCCTCCCCTCTGATCCTTGGGATAAGGCCTAGTGGGAAGCGAAAAACGGGCCCCAACAGCAGACAAAGTCTTACCCTCCTGTTCACATCTAGTGAGGGTGTCTTTCACTTTGGGTCCAAAAAGGGAGGACCCGTCGAATGGGGCATCCGTGAAAGAAGACTTGAAAGCCTCCGCAAAATGACACAAGCGCATCCAAGCTTGCCTCCTAAGGGCTACGCATGAACTCGCTGTTCTACCCGCCCCCTCGGCTGCATAAGATATGAGCCTCATGGACGAGTTAACAATGGAAGAAAGGGTAGACAGCTGGGCGTTAGACTGGGCCAACGCCTCAGGCAAGTTACCTGACAGGGTATCTCCCAACTCCTTTATGAGATCACTTTGGAGCCGCGTAAAATGACACAAGTAATTCAGCGACCGCAATGTAAAGGACGCTGAAGACAAGGTACGCTTCCCACACCTATCCATACTCCTAGACTCCTTATTAGGAGGATGGATGGAAGTAGAAGCCTCTGCCACGTCCTGCTGGGTGGAAGACGCCACCACCACAGCATCCACAGGTACTCCCTTGGTCAAAAATTATCTTCCAGGAGGCGCAGATAAGAACTTATTGGGGCGGCTAGGAACTGGCTCCACAGAGTCAGGGTGTTCCCACACCCTTCGACAAATAAGATCCAATAATTCATCGAAGGGTGGAGACACACAGGAGGCGGAAGGCTGGGCTCCAAAAGCCTTGAAGAAGACCGACTCCTCCTCAGAAGGGTTTTTGGATGGCCAGTCGCCCTGCTGTCTCAAGATCTCCAGAATATCGGAGAATGAGACATCATCCGAGGATGACTTCGGGGACCCTTCTGCATCATCGAGGTCGGTGTCCAAGGTGACAGACTCATCTGGGGAGTCTACGTGCTTCCTCTTACACAACTTCTTCCTGGGAGGCTCTTCAGGCACAGACTCTGAAGGGCCCTCAGAAAGTAGGGGACCACACATGGAGGTATCCTCAGGCCCAGGAGCCCCGCTGTCCAGAGATAGGGAGGCACCAGAAGCTCTAGTCACAGCATCTAGGGAAGGAGTTGCTGATTCAGGTGAAGTCACTATGGACTTGGCCAGCGTGCTCCTCATAGCCCCGAAGGCAGGTCCACCAGAATCGGACGAAAACCCCGCCTCTGAGACCATGATCGGAGTCGGGGTACCCCTAGCCGAAGCACCAAGGGAAAGACTCGGAGCCGCAGTCTGAAGCCCCGATGTATCCCCCTCGGGTTCGACTGAGGACACCCGAGTACCGAAACCTGTAGAAGGAATGGAAAAGGTTGGAGCCGATGTCAGATTGAAAGACTCGCAGGAGGTTTCGGAGCCGACCCAGGGACGTCAATCGATTCGGCAGACTCCGGCTCCGATGACACCGAGGTTGTCAGAGGAGGAAGAAACGGAACCGATATAGTAGCTGGCTCCAGAGCCGACTGGGCTGGAGCCGAAAATAATTTAGTTAACACTGGTGACTGGAGGAGTCTCTGGACCACCCTATCGACATCCGAATCCAAGAGCCTGGAGGACTTGGCGGAGACAGACGAGGATCGAGAAACTTTCTCTGTCGGAACAGAGACAAGACTGGGGGAACGGCTCTGAATCGGCTCCAAAAGGATCAGAGCTGAAGCAGGCTCGAGAACCACCGCAACCTCCTTCGGCACCGACGACCGTGGAGTCGAAGAAGCTGACCCCGCAACAGACAATACTTCCTGCGGCTCCGAGACCAGTGGAGCCGAGGAAGAAGACATAGCCTTGGACCGTGCTTCCTGCGGCTCCGAGTCCAGTGGAGCCAAGGAAGGAGATGTAGTTTTAGACCTTTTCTCCGGAGGCTCCGATGAACTAGTCGGAGCCGGAGACTTCATTTTACACTTGGACCTGGATTTCTCAGAGGGAGGAGAGGACGCCAAAGTTTCCTCAAAGGAGGGTTTAATCAAACCCTTGAGGATAAGTTTATTTTTTCTCTCCTGTAAAACCCTGGCAGAGAAAGCATGACACACACTGCAGGATTCCTGCAAGTGTATGGCACCGAGACAATAGACACAGATGGCGTGGCCATCAGTCAGCGACATCTTGTACGCACATTTGGCGCATTTTTTAAAGCCAGATGGCTTATGTTCTTTTGGTTCCTTGCCCGATATAAGGAACACAATCCACAAGCAGCAACAATATTTCGAATTTACACAATAATCACATGAGCACACGCAGCAACACAAGGTAGGGAGGGAGGAAAGGGCTCTAACCTAAACGCCCGAACAGTAACAACACAAGATAGGGCAAAGGCCCTCTAACTCAAACGGGCCTAGCCCGCCAAACAGAAGGATTACCAACAACAAACCCAATCAGTCACAACAATGAATACAATAGACAACGTAGCTATTAGAATAGCTTTTTTTGGTATAATAGACTCGAAGCTATAAGTTCAAAAACAAAAGAGAGGGTACTTAGCCACAGCCAAGTTGAGACCACGTTGTTACTCTAGGAGCGGCAAATGAGATCTGGGGGTTTGGGCATGATGCATCCTGGGATACAGGGTTAGCCCAGCCAATGAGAGACTTCGTACTAGTTACAGTGGCAGAGTCGGAGCCGACTCTCGGCTCCGAACCCGTCAGTAATGAATGTAGGCAGATAGGATCACATTACATCAATGGTTATTATGGCCACTTCACCACATCCTAGACAGAGAGTCTTGGTGTGACTTTAGTTCTCACAACATACACTCCCACAATGCTTATCATTAACTGGTTACTTTCTTGATTAATCCAAACAATAGCATGATATCGTAAGGAGCTATGAGCTTCAAATGCAAATATGTCAAAAGGCAACATAAGTGTGAATGAGTTACACAGGGATTTTTTCAATTCTTACTTCATTTCCACTTAAGTTACGTACTTTCAAGTTTTATTGACATACTCCTAGTTTTACTTTATATAAAATAACCTCCTACCTGGATTCCTTTTGTTTGGAAATTAGATTGTCTTAAAGTTTTAGCTTCCAAATTACACACTCCAGTTCCTTGAGCCTTTTATCTGTTTAATACTTTCTATATGACGCATCATACGCAATCTCAGAATCTGAGCTATAATCTGACTAACCTCTCATCAAAGTAAAGAGAAAGCAGACACGAAAACAGAAAATAATTCAATACAGAAGTGTGATAAATGCTTTGCAACTTTCACACCATCTACTCCTTTAAGTATACAACATATCATCCTCAATGTCTACCAGATTGCTGATGGTATAGTAACTGAAAAAAACACAACACAAACAGAACACATTTGTCATCACAGTTGTCTAAAAAAACTGCATTACTCTTCACTGCAGAAAACACTTTTAACCCTTTGAGTTCAGTTTCTGTTTCTAAAACTATCTTTTATAAAGTACAGTTTGTGCATTAGATGATGTCAAAAATTATCTTACTTAATAGTCCAAAGCCTTTTCTAGAGTTTTACAAACTGCTTCCTTTTAAATAATAGAACATACTACTGTCTAGCACTGTGATAAATTAGTAAGATTTTCCACATCACCTAGCTCCTTCTCAGCTAACTACAATACACAGACTTTTCTACTAGTCAGAAAATTGCCCAGCCCTTAAAAGCCTAATACAGTACCACTCCCCAACAGAATTTTACGCTCTAGATAAAAATCACAAATACCAAATCATCTATGACTCTCTAGCTCAACTATGGAACATATCACTACCACTGAAATCCATTCACAATGCAAACTCATTCAAAACACAACTACACATCACCTTTCAAATCAATGGATTTGCTCCTTATATCTCTAGAATAAATGTCACTGTCATTTTCAGCCTGCCATATTGTTAAACATTTCTCACCACTCAGAATCGTATGCCCAACAACTAGTCTTCACCAATACCTTAAATTTTTACTATCATCTTCCAGCCTATACACTTCCAAGATAAACCTCACAATAGCCAGGTATAATTGTCTCTGAACGTGCTCAACACCCCACACCTCTTAACTACAATATTGATATTTTCTACCCTACTGAATTCCCTCCCTCACTTCCATTTCTTTGAGTTTCTAAACACAAGATTTATCTATTTAATAAATCTACTAATAGACCTTTTCAAATGCTCGATGATCAACACCTACTAAATGCAGAAGTACCTTTTATATTGTAATAGCTTCTTTTACTTCATATGAATGTTAACTGATTAGCAAATGTATGTGTAAATGTTAACATACAATGTATACTACTGAACGTCTGTTTAAAAATGTTTGCAATACCTTGAAACATCTCCCTGGGCCTCTGCTGAAAATTAAACCCGGTAAACAAAAGCAACATAATAAAAATATTATAATTTTTTCCACAGCTTTCTTGGCAGGTCCTGGAAAATGGTATATAACACTCCCGAACAGTCTAACTCTGTGTTGCAATTCAGAGAATTTGATCAGTTTTGAATACTTTGAAATATATATTTATCTTGAATGTTTTTCCACTTCAGAATCTGGGATTTCAGAAGTAAAACCAAAGCATGTAGAATAAGAAGTTATGTACTCACCATAACGTTCCATGTGAGTTGTTCCATCTCGCCTTCATTCTTCATTGATGGGTTCGGAGCCAATCCATCGGCTCCAACACGGCCGTTAGCAAAGCTCAAGGTTTTCCAGTACCTCGAGACTAAGCCCCTTATCCCATGATGCACTGCTGGAATTACCTCAGATCTTGTTTGCTGCATGTACCATATCTCTGTAAGAGAACTACTCTCCCCAAGAGAAAAGAAAGATTGAATAACCAGGATAAGAACAGGCTCTAGGTCAACTATCAGCCAGGTGGGGGATGGAGGGAGGGCCACAAGAATGAAGGCAAGATGGAACAACTCACATGGAACTTTATGGTGAGAACATAACTTCTTAATGTGAAGTTGTTCAATCTCGCCGTTCATTCTTCACTGATGAGTAGCGTCCCTAGCACCCTCAATCTCAGGATGGTCACGGCAGTACATTCTTCAGGACCATAGACCCAAAAGAAGCCCTGTCCCTGGAGGCCTTATCAACTTTGCAATGAGTGATAAATGTATGAGGTTTAGACCAAGTGGCTGCAGCATAAATGTTATCAAGGGGCAATTTGGCTTGAAATGCAGAAGACGTAGAAACTGCTCTGGTAGAATGAGCTTCAATCTTGTATAGTAATGGCATATTAGCAGCTGAATAAACAAAGGTAATACAATCAGATAGCCATTTATAAAGTGTTGTTTTAGCCACTGGTCTACCTTTCCTGGTTTCAGAGAAAGACACAAAGAGCTGGTCTGATTTTCTAACATCTTTTGTTCTGTCCAAATAATATCTGAGCTGTCTGTGAACATCAAGTTTGTGCAGCATGTACTCTAATTTGTTGGAATGGTTAGGGAAGAAGACTGGCAACTCAATGACTTGGTTGATATTGGATTCCGAACAAACTTGGATAAAAAAGAGGGGTTTGTCCTAAGAGATACTCTGTTAGCATGAAATATCAAATAAGGAGGGCTGATAGATAAGGCTTGAAGTTCTGACACTCTGCGGGCAGAAGTAATAGCCACCAGAAATATAGTTTTCCATAATACAAATTTGAGATCACAAGATGATGCTGGTTCAAATGGGGGAAGAATTATGCGAGACAGCATAAAGTTTGGATTCCAAGGAGAATAAGGAGTTTTCAATGGAGGCCTCATGTGGAAGGTTCCTTTGAGAAAAGCCTTGGACAACTTGTGGGACATTATGTTTAGCCCGTCCACCCCGAGATGAAAGTTGGATATAGCTGCCAACTGGACCCAAACTGTAGCAGCTGCTGCTCCTTTATTAAAAATCATAGTGAAGAATTCTAAAATGGACATCAACGGGGCTTGATAAGGATCAATGTTCTGCTTAGAAGCCCATATGGAAAATTTCTTCCACTTACTAAGATATAGTCTTCTGGTACGACAAGAGGTCTGTCTTGTCTCATCAGAAAGATCATGAAGCCTGGCTATGAGGGGAACTGGAGCAGCCAAGCTGTCAGCTTCAGTGACTGCAAGGAAGGATGGAGGTCCCCCAACGGATGTGTCAAAAGGTCTGGAACTGGGTCCAGAATCCATGGATCCTCCAAGAGATGATAATGAAGAAATGGGAACCAAATATGCCGAGACCAATGAAGGGCTATAAGAATGATAGTCCTCCCCAGCAACATTGCTTTCTGCAGAAATCTGGGTATTAGAGGGATTGGAGGGAATGCATAGAGGAGACCCGGGAGCTAATCGTGTACGGTTGCGTCTCTCGGGGGTTCTCCCTGAGGGGGAATCAGGGCAAAGTAGCTTCTGCATTTCGTGTTGACGTGACTGGCACAAAGATCACAGCAAGGCTGGCTCCATTTGCGGAAAATCCTGTCTGCAATCCCTTATTTGAGGGACCACTCATGTGGCAACACTATTGCCCTGCTCAGTTTTGTCTATCACGTTGGATCTCCCTGGGATGTGCATTGCCAACAGAAAGCACAGGGAGGAGACAGCCCACTGCCAAACTCTGAAGGCTTCTCGGCAAAGGGGGTAAGACTTGGTCCCACCTTGCCTGTTCAAGTACCAGACTACCGACATATTGTCTGTCTGAATTGCAATCGCTCCTAGAGGAAGAGAGTCCTGAAAGTACTGCAATGCCAGAAGTACTGCTCTCATCTCCAGAACACTGATATGCAGGTGTGACTCTTGATCCGTCCATGTGCCTTAGGCAGTCATTCCCTGAAAATGCCCCCCCCCCCCACCCTATCAGGGAAGCATCCGTGGTCACCATGGCTACTGCAGGGGGTAGAACAAAGGGACGCCCTATAGTTACATGAAGAGACGTCAACCACCATTGGAAATCTCTCTTGCAAGAATTTGTGATCAAAATCATATGACTCATTGGAAGTTCCTGATAGGTCCATTGGGTGAACAGCAGCCATTGAAGAATCCGCATATGCATCCTTGCTAATGGTATGGCCAAAATCACTGCAGCCATCAACCTAATACTTTTAAGACTTCTGCTGCTAGTGCTCTGTCCTTTGACACTAATGAAATGACATGTTGGCGAAGAAGAAAAACCCTCTCTATTGGTAGTCAGAGTGGTGGTTGAGGTGTCTAACTCTGCCCCTATAAAGACAATATGCTGCAAAGGGGACAAGGCAGATTTTTCTGAGTTGACTGTAATGCCTAAGTGATGGCAGAGTGTCCGAGTGTATTCCCTTGCCTGAATCAGTTGATGCCTGGTGGTGGAGGTAAGGAGCCAATCGTCTAGGTACGGAAACACCTGGAATCCTAGAGGCCTCAGATAAGCAGTGACCACTGCCATGCATTTGGTGAACACTCTGGAGGCTGTAGTGAGACCAAAGGGCAGGACTCGGTAATTGATAATGATTGGCTCCCAGCCGGAAATGCAGATGATTTCTGGATGGCTTGGCCATTTTTATGTGGTAGTACGCATCCTTGAGATCTATCAAGCACATCCAGTTGTCTCTCCCTAAAAAGGGAAGTACAGACTGTAGCGTGACCATCTGGAACTTCTCTTTCTTTACAAATTGGTTGAGTCTGCTGAGGTCCAAAACAGGGCTCCAGTTCCCTGTTTTCTTTGGAACCAAAAATAATCTTGAGTAAGTTCCGGATCCTATTTGGTCTGCTGGGACTGGCTGGATGACTCTTTTTTTTCTAGCAACTTGTGGACCTCTATAGTTGCTTGTTCCCTGTAACTGGGTGGAAGGTCTGTGACTCTCCTTGGGGGCGTGGGTGGAGTGAAGAACGGTATGAAATACCCTCTGGAAATAATGCTTTGTACTCAGCTGTCATTTATGTCTTGCCAGGCATCTAGGTACAAAGATAAGCAACCCCCGACTGTCTCCAGAGCTGGACAGTTGGGTCTCCCTTCAGGAGCACTGATGGGGTTGACCAGAAAAGAGATCTCTGTCGCCCTGGTGTTGCGAACCCCCTCTGCTACGAGGGCAGCATCTTCCATTGTTACCCCCTCCTCTGCCCCTAGAGAAGGGTTGACCACGTGTGTCCTGAAAGGCTTCTTGGGCTTTTCAGAACCACATTTTCCCTCCCCGGTGGCCTTTGGAGTAAGGCCGAGTAGAGGTGAAAAAACAGACTCCGACAGCAGAGTCTTTCCCTCCTGCTCACACCTGGTGAGAGTTTCCTTCACTTTGGGCCCAAAGAGAGATGAGCCATCAAAATGGGTGTTGACAAATGAAGACAAAGGGCTCTGCGAAGGAACACAAGCACATCCAGGAATATCGTCTTAGAGAAATTCCTGTACCCGCTGCCCTACTCGTCCCATCGGCTGCGTATATGAGTCGCATGGACGAGTTCACGATGGAATTTACGGTAGCAAGCTGGGCAGCAACTTTGTCAGAAGCCCCTGCAGCTACAGTACCCTGAAGAGTATCTCCCAACTCCTTAAAGAGATCTCTTAGTCTGGTGAAGTGGGACAAATAGTTCAGGGATCGGAGTATAAAAGTCGCTGAACTAAACATGCATTTCCCATATCGATCCATGATCCTGGACTCTCTGTCAGGAGGATGGATTGATGAGGAAGTCTCAGACATTTCCTTCTTGGTGGCCGCCACCACCACCATGGCATCAACAGGGACTCCCCTGGACAAAAAGTCTTAAGTCTACGGGTGCAGAAATGAACTTGTCAGGCCTCTGAAAGACAGGTTCCATGGACTCTGGCGACTCTCACGCCCTTCGAGAGACCAGCCGTATGAGCTCATTAAAGGGTGGAGACACACAAGAGGTGAAAGGTTGAGACTGAAAGATTTCAGGAGAACTGACTCATCCTCAGTAGGGCTTTTGGACTGCCAATCACCCCTCTGCCTAAGGATCTCGAGTATCTTAACAAAGGAGATATTCTCAAAGGGGGATCGCGGGGACCCTTCTGACTCATCCAAGTCAGTGTCAGATGTCAAAGACTTCTGTGGGGAGTCCAAGTGTTTCCTCTTACACAATCTCTTCCTGGGGACCTCCTCAGTGGGAGCCTCCGGGGAGGTCTTGGAAGAGCAAGCGGCACAATGTGGGGCTACCTGAGGCTCAGGGTCTCTACGCTTGGCCTGGATGATGGAGGCAGAAGCAGACACAGGCACTTTAGGGAAAGAAGCGGCCAGACCTGGTGTCGAGGATGTCTTTGGGGGCAAGTCATGTGACTATCCTCCCCGGACCCGATAGGAGTGTTGGCTCCTAGAGTCCCTGGTCGGCGCCAATGACGTCAGAGTAGATGGAAGAGATGACACCGGAGTAGGTCTCGGCTCCAAAGGCTCCACGATCAGCAGGTCAGCCCCCTCTGGCTCTGAAGATCCGGTACGGCTCGGAGGAGGAGCAGTCAAATCCAGGACAGTGGTCTTCATTTCCGACGCCGGGGCCAGAGCTGACAACAATTTGGCAAGGCCTGGTGCCCGTAAAAGCTTCTGCACCAATCGGTCTACAACCAAATCCGAGTGGCTGACAGAAGATCTAGAGGAGTGCACCGAAGGTGCAGACTGGAGGAGTGGAGATACAGGTCTCTCAGAGACCAGCTCCAAAACTGTGGGCCGGCTCCGAAATGAAGAGGCACTCGGCTCTGATGGCTGTGGAGCTGAAGTTCACTTTCTTAGCCTTTTTCGAGTCTCTAGATACCTTGGAGTCAGTTGACGATTTTGAAGATTTAGAGGACTTGCTGGCCCCATTCTGGTCAGTCAAAGCTTCAGCAAAAGGATGCTTCAGCAAACCTCGAATCACAAGCTTCCTCTACCTCTCTAAAAGAACCCTTGAAGAAAAGGAATGGCAAATGCTGCAGGACTCCTGCAAGTGCACTGCACTCAAACAATACACGCACTGAACATGCCCATCAGTGAGAAACATCTTTTGCCCGCAGTCTGGACATTTTTTGAATCCAGACTTTTGGGAGCTTGTCTTTTTCCTCAGACATATTAATAAGGAACTATGCTCAACTATATAAGCAATACACAGACTATACAGTCTAATACAGCCTAAAAGTTATAACTATCCTTAGTTTCACGATAACAGTTCTAAATAACAAACACACATTAACAATGGCCCAGAGAAAGACGGGGCCAACAGTTTAATACAGCCAATAAGTTACAAATATCCTTAGGCTCAAGATAATACTTTTAAATATGTAGCACACTTTAACAATGGCCTGGGAAAAAGAGGCCAACTCCACTTAATATGTAACAGCACTCTATCTACAATATGAAAAATATAACACGCACTATTTATAAATATACACTGATGCAAAACTATGGAAATAGAAGAAAACACACACACTGAATAACTAGGCCCAACACGAGGCCGCTACAGTTATGCTAAACAATCAAGCACCAAGGGAAAAGGTCTAAAGAGACAACTACAGGAGCTTAATATATAACTAATCTATCTATAAATGGAAGAGAAGTATTGAAAAAACTTGCGAAAAGTGATTTTTATATCAAAAAAGGCTCAAGCGAACTGGAACCACTGAGATCCATGCCACAGCAATCTAGATCTGAGGTAATTCCAGCAGTGCATCATGGGATAAGGGGCTTGATCATGAGCTACTGGACAACCTTGAGCTTTGCTAACGGCCGTGTCGGAGCCGATGGATCGGCTCCAAACCCATCAGTGAAGAATGAAGGTGAGATTGAACGACTTCACATAGTATAGCTGCATAAAAATCTTACGATAACAGTAGCTGTCCTTCTCTTCACAGTTGCTGTATTCTTCACCGTGGGGAGATCTGCCAAGGATAGCCCAACGTCTGGCCAGTATACAAAAGCCTTTAGATCATGTATGCACCAAACATCACATGTATGCTTTCCATTCAGGAAGAAGGGCATAATGGTGATGTACTGATGCAGTTACACAGAACTGAAGTGCCTACGTAGAGAACAGTTTCCACAGGACAAAAGAGGCTATGTTCATCCAGAAAGAGGAAAATGAAGATGGCTGGAGGGACCCAGAGATTGCCCATGCGATGGAATAGACTTCCCATACATGTCAAGCAGAGCACCTCACTGGCCCTCTTCAAGAGAAATCTTAATGAGTTTATGAGAAATAGAAATTTCACCCCAGGGATCATTGTAGTGGCTCTACTCGACAAAGGCACTGGGAACTAAGGTCGGGTGGCACGATGCCAGGAAAATCATATTGGCCAAGCTTGTAAAGGCTCCAGGGCCATTAGCCTAGTACACACCTATGAACCTAAAAGGGAGACCCTCAGCCATGAGGTAAATCAAACAAAGCCCAAAAGAAAAAATGGGGATGGAGAGAGGCAGCGAATACTGCCAACAGTGAAGAGAAAATTAACTGTTCATAGGTTGATACTAGGCTATCTGCCCTAGGGCATTTACAAGCCTAGCCAGAGTGTGTTTGGCTTTCACCACCCTTCTTAGATTAGTTGACTGTGCCTCTGTATAGTAGGTCACAGAAGATAGCCCATTTAAAGTTAGTTTACCGTGCCTCTGTCTAGCAGTGACACAGAAGAGATCCCAGGGGTAAATTTATGATCTCCCATCCAAACGTCAAGATTCTTCTTGAAGAGGGTCATTGAGGGGCTCTGTCTGACATGGATTGGGATTTTGTTCCAGAGTGAGGAGAGCCTCTGGGATATGAATCTGTCCCTTCAGCATGTTCTATTTATTTCTGTGCTGAGGTTTAAGTCACTGGAGCGTGAAGTTCTGATGGATTTGGATTTCTTGAGGTGGAGCATGTCCATTAATTTTGGGTTGGACATGGCTTTATACGTCAGGCACAGATCGCCTCTGAGTAGGCGGTAAGCAACTGAGTAGAGCTGGAGTTTCTTTAGCCTAACTGCGTAGGGCATCTGTTTGAGTCCCTTGATCCTCTTGGTGAGGTACTTTTGGGGTCTTTCTAGTTGTAGCAGGTGTCGGGTAAGGTACATCCCAAATGGGGCATTGTATTCAATTATGGGCCTGATGAGTGATGAGTAGAGGGGCACAATGACCTCTCTTGATCTAGATGTGAACCCCTTCGTGATAAGGTGGGCTACATAGAATGTCTTTCTAACCACTTTGGCAATGTGATTATCAAAGGAGAGATTGCAATCTACTTGGGTCCCCAAATCCCTAATTACTTCTTCCGTACTTAATGGATTACCACCTATGTGGTAATGTGTGGGCACTTTGCTTTTCCCAAAGGGGATGCCTATGCACTTTTTGGCATTTAGCTTTAGGCCATGGCTCTGGCACCAGTTATCCGTCTCTGAGACCTTTTTGGAGGATGCTTGTGTCAGCCGGCGAGTCGATTATGGCCCCCAGTTTGCAGTCATCTGCAAATTTTGTCAGCCATAGTCTTCCTGTGTTAGCCTGTACCTCAGAGAAATATATACAGAACAAGAGAGGTCCCAGGACTGAGTCTTGTGGGACGCCACTTGCAACTGGTTTAGAGTCTGACATGGCACCAGCAATTCTGACCATGTGGGTTCTATCCCTAAGCCAGTTTGCAACCCATCTTGTGACATAGGGGTTGATATTTAAGCTGGTGAGCTTATTGATGATGCCCGAGTGGGGTATTGTGTCGAAGGCTTTTGCAAGGTCAAGGTAGGCTGTGTGGACTACCTTCCCTTTGTCTATGGCCTTGGTGACTGTTTCAAAGAAATTGACCAGGTTCAAGAGGCAAGATCTGCCCTTAACAAAGCCGAATTGGGTAGGTAATTGGTTACTGTAAGATTTTACACAATTGTACTATACTTTTCTATATCACTGATGGAGTATGCTTCAGCTTAGGGAGAGTACAAAAGGTCAAGAAAAGAACTGGAAGTTGGAAGGCTGGGAAGAGCCCTCAACAAATCCATGCAGAATGGCTCCAGCAAAGCCTGCTCTGGCCCTAGAAACCTTATCCAATTTATAACCAATTAGCAGCTTCAAGGATGGAATTGGTCACCAATTATTTACTTATTTGTTTTACATTACAAAGATATGCATCTGGAGTGTTTCTCCCCAGGCCTCTGCTGAAAACTGGCTTGCTCCAAGTCAGACTTACCCAGTAAACAAATGTAAAATAAATAAATAAATAAAATAACCCCTTGAAGAAAGCACCAAAGGAGGCCACAGCCCTAGTGGGGTGAGCTGTAACAGAAGCAGATAGACATTTTCCAAGAAAAGAATAACAAAAGGAAATGGTCTTAAGATATCCAGGTGGAGATGGTTTGCTTAGAAACAACCAAACCCAAAGTCATGGAATGAAAAGAAACTAAAAGCTGGTCAGACTTATGAATGGCCTTAGTTTTATCCAACTAATACCAGAGTTGTCTGCAAATCCAAGATATGCAGGACCCTCTCACTAGCAGACTGAAAAGAAGGAAAAAAAGAAGGGAGTTGAACTGCCTGATTCAAAGAGAACTCATTAACCGTCTTGGGCATAAAAAAATAGATTAGTACGAAAGGGCATCCTGTCCACGTGGGGGGGGGCAGAAAAGAAGGGATGGTTATAAGGGCCTGAAGCTCAGAAACCCTTTGAGCAAAAGTAAGAGCAAGCAATAAGACAATCTTCCAGGTAGAATGTTGCAGACAGGCTGAACCCGCAGGCTCAAAAGGAGACTAGGTCAATTTTTATAAATCAAAATTAAGGTCCCAAAGAGGAGGAATAGGCTTCCTGGGAGGCCTAAGATGGAATGACTCCTTTAAGAAACTGACCTCAAAGTGGATGCCAAAGGAGGATTCAAGCAGAAATAGTTGACAAATTGACCTTTCCAGAAGAACAGGCCAAGCCAGACTGGGGCAACTGACACAAATAGGAGAGAACCAAGGGGAACCCCAATGAAAAAGGGCCCTGGTTATGAGCATGGCACCAGAAAGAATAATTAATATCAAAATTTTTGTGGAGTCTGGCTGAATTTTCTACAGGACTCTTGGAAGTAGGGGAAGGGGAAGGAAGACATAGAGAAACATCCCCTTCCAAGAAACACAGTTTTCATCTTTCAGTGTAGATGGTATGGCATTCTGTAACAGAAAAGAAGTAGCTCCCTTTTCGGAGGCGAAGGAAAAAGATCTTCCTGAGGAATATCCAACTGATGGACTATGTGCAGAAACACATCTCTGTGAAGCATCCATTTGTCAGCCTGTGTTTTGGACCTGCTCAAAAGTCTGTCACTAGATTGGTCTCTGAAGGAATATACACTACATGAAGATTTAACTAATAGAGAGCGAGATCCCAAGCCTGAAGAGACAACTTTCAGAAAAGGTAAGACTTGGTCTCCCCCTGCTTGTTGACATAACACATCACTGTGGTGTCGTCCATGTCAACATTCAGAGGGACTGAAGACGGCATGGGGTAAAAAGCCTGAAGAGCCAGAATGAGGGCTCTCATTACTCTGATATTAATATGATCTGACTTTTGAAGGGTGGCAAAGACCTTGAACTCTCAAGTGACCACAGAAAGCCCCCCACTCCATGTCTGAAGCAGTGATGAACAGTTCTTGAGAAGGAACCAGAGGGTGAAAAGACAGGCCTGGGTTGAGGGTAAGTTACTGAATCTACCACTCAAGTTCCTACTTCAGACAGAGAAGGAGAGGAACTGTGAAATCCAGGGTGTATGCTGACGCCAAACTGACTTGAGGTACCACTGAAACTTCTGCATGTGCAGTCCGGCAAACAGGGAGCACTGGAATAGAACAGGCCATGAATCCCAGGGCTCAAAGACACTCTCTTATGGAACAGCAGAAACAGGAAGAAGAGATTAAAATAAAGCTGTCAGGGCCAGAACTTTTGCAGGTGGAAGGCAGGCCAACACTGCCACTGTCTGAATACTGCAATGCAGATACAATCCTCAGAAGGAGTCAAGACAGACTTTTGGAAGTTGATAGTGAAACCCAGACTTTGAAGGGGAGATATGGAGAACTCCAGATCCTGTAACAGAGACAACTGTGAGAAGGTCCTTGAAGTAACAGGTCATCTAAATAAGGAATATATCTGAATGCTTTGGAGCCTGCAAAAGGCAATTACAGAAATTAGGCATTTTGTGAATACCCTTGGGGTAGTAGAGAGGGCAAAGCAGAGAACTGAAAATATGAAGAAACAGGGAGGCATAAAAACTTCCTGGAAAGAGGGTAAATACGAATTTAGGAGTTGGGTACTTACCATAATTTGGTATCTGTGTTGTCCAGTTTTATTATTCCTCACGACAGGGTCTTAGGATCAGATATCGGATCTGATCCGGGCATTCCAAAGACTGCTGCTTTAAATCTCGAGCTCCTCCCACTCTCACAATGCCCTACACCAGCCCTAACTCTTCAGATCGAGTTTAACCCAAAGCATGAAAGGAAAAAATAAACACTATACAAAAACATATGTATATACAGATCAATCTCATCCCAGGCTGGGGCTCAGACTATAAAGGTTACAGAGCTCTAGTTCCTCCAGGCATCTCTAGACTTTTCTGGAAGGGGGAAGGTTGGGGGGGAGGATGTGAGGAATAATGAAATTGGACAGCACAAACACCAAGTTATGGTAAGTGCTTAACTCCTAAATCTGATGTTGTCCACTTCACTATTCCTCACGACAGGGTCAGAGTTCCCAGCTACTGAATTCCTGGGCGGCCCTTATGGAAGGATATGCCTGAGCACCACGGAAATGAAGGATGCTCTGTTCCTGGAAACTATATCCAACTTGTAATGTGAGACAAAAGTCTGTGATTTTGACCAGGTTGCTGCAGCACAGATTTCATCAACTGAGTTTCTAGTGGAGAACGCAGAAGAAGTTGACATTGAGCTCTCGGTGAACCTTTTTCAAGGAGTAAACTGTTGATATACAATTTGCAATCCATTTAGCCAAGGTTACTTTTGAAACTGCTTGGCCTAATCTATTAGGTGAAAAAGATACAAATAATTTTTCAGACTTTCTATGTTCCTTTGTCCTGTGAAGACAGAAATGCAACTGTCTATGAACATCGAGTAAGTGAAGCATATATTTACCCTTACTGGAATGATTAGGGAAAAGATTGGAAGATGAATGGACTGATTTAGGTTTGCTTCCATGCCCACTTTAGGCAAAAAGGAGGGGTTTGTCCTGAGAGAAAGTCTGTCTTTGAAAAATGTAATATATGGTGGTAATTCCGATAATACACTCTTGGCCGAAGTAATGGCCACAAGAAAAATAATCTTCCAGGATGGAAATTGTATGTCACAGGAACTAGCCAGTTCAAAAGGTTTAAGTAAGACCTTGCAGGACCAATGTCAGATCCCAAGGAGGGGAAGGATCTTTAATTGGGGGTCAGAGTAGAAAAAAGTCCCTTCATAATGGCTTAACACAGTCTGGATGCTGAAATGGGAGTCAGTCCATAAAAACATCTGAATTAATTGTGGAATGAAAATTAGCAATGGCTGTCAGTTGGAAGTTAACTGTAGAAAAACTGACTCGGTCTTGAAAAAGAGAACACAGAAAAAGAATAATAGGTGAGATGGGAACCATAAAGGGATGAATATCCTGTTTCAATACCCAAAATGAAAATCTCTTCCATTTGCTATTGTACACTTTTTTGGAAGGGAGTTTCCGAGAAGCAAAAAAGGATCTCCTGTATCAGGGAGGCCAGCATGGACTTTCTTAAAATCATTGGAGGTGGAGAAACCAAGTGGTTAGTCTTAGGGACTTGATGTTGGGGGATGGAGTTTGGATGGGTGGGAAATCAGATCCAGTCTGGGATCCAATATCCATGGTGGATCTTTGGCATGAGACTGAAGGACAGTGAACTATATTTGATGAGGCCAGAAAGGGGCAATGAAGATTGGAGTTCTCTTTAACCTGCTGGCTTTCAGAAGAACCTTTGGAATGAATGGAATCAGGGGATAGGCATATAGGAGTCCTGGAGACCAATCATGATACAGAGTATCCCTTGGTGACTCCCCCTTTGGGGGGATCAGAGCGAAGTACATGCTGCATTTGGCATTCAGGGGAGATGCAAAGAGGTCGCAGCAAGGTTGACCCCACTGCCAGAGGATTTGATTCACTACTGACAGATTTGGGGATCCCTTGTGTGGAGTCAGAATAAATCTGCTGAGCCTGAATGCTAGAACATTGGTATCTCCATGAATGTGAGTTGCAATAAGAAAGCAGTTTGAAGAAATTGCCCATTCCTACACTCTCATGGCCACTCTGCATAAAGGATAAGACTAGGTTCACCCCTGTTTGTTGATATACCAGACTACTGACATGTTGTCTGAATGAATTGCTATTGTTACTAGAGGCAAGCAGCCAGTCTTGGAAGGCTTGCAATATCAGAAGGACTGCTCTCATCTATACAGCATTTCTGTGCAATTTGGTCACTGTTGGGTACCACATGCCTTTGACCAATTTTCCTTCAAAATGCCTCTCCCCACCCCAACAAGGAAACATCTGTGGTCACTGTGGCTACAGATGGGTGGAAGGGAAAAAAGTCTGCTGAGATACAGGTCATCTGACAGAAGCCATCATTGGAGATGATGCCAGCATACAGAGGTCAACTTGATGGGAGTGTGTAAAGGATGATGCAGGAGAGACCACTGAACCCCCCCACTGTCCACTGAACTACTCTCATGAAGAATCCTGCCAATGGAACTAGGAGTATAGCAGTTAACATGGAACCTAGAGCTCGTAGAACATACCTTGTTGGGGGTGTGGGCGTATCCAGTAGGACTTGAACTTGTTGCCTCAGGATGACACGGTGTGAAAGCAAGCATGCTATTTGACTGAGTTTGTTCAGTTGCATCCCTACAAACTCTATCGTCTGCACAGGGGTGTCATTTTGACTTCGCCATTTTTGTTATTCCCAAATGCCTAAAAACATGTAACATGTACTGGGTGGAAAGAATCAGTCAGTGCCTCGATGGCACTGTCAGCAGCCAATCATCTAAATACAGAAACACCTGGAATCCTTGCAGTCTCAGGTGAGCTGCCAATAGTGACATACATTTGGTAAACATCTGGGGGGCTGTGGTGTGTCTGAAGGGTACTGCTCTGAAATAGTAATGATTGGCTCCCAGCCGGAAGCACGGATATCTCCTGCAACATCTATCAATCTTTACATGATAGTACACATCCTGGAGATCTACTGAACGCATCCAATCACCCTGGTGCAGCAATGGCAAAATGGATTGAACTGTCACCATGCAGAACTCTGACTTCATGACATATAAATTAAGTTTGCTCAGGTCCAATATGGGCCTTAGGTCCCCTGTCTTTTGGCACCAAGAGAAGCATAAATAAGTTCCACATATTTATTTGGTTGGGACCTGTTGGACGACTTTTTTCTAGAAGTTTTTGAACTTCTTATAAGGCCTGCTCCCCTCTGACTGGGGGGAGCATGGGGAAGATTCTTTCCAGAAGGTGTGTGGGGGGGGGGGTGTAGTAGTCTCTGGAAATTATGTTTAGTATCCAGGAATCATTTGTCAGTTTTGTCCACGTGTCTGGGTGCAACAAAAGTCTGCCCCTGACTGCCTCCTGAGTAGGACAGCCAGGCAGTGATTCAGAAGCACTGACAGTACTTGTCAGAGTTTGGTCACTGTTGGGGACCACAGGACCTTTGACCAATTTTCCTTCAAAATGCCTCTCCCCACCCCAACTGAAGCCCTGATTTTGCAGAACCCCTCTACCCCTAGGGCGATGTCTGTTATTAAATCCTCGCCCTTTGCCTCTGGAAGAGGAATCTTAATTCGTGTTCGGGAAAGAACTCTGAGATTTTCTGAACCACATTTTCTTCCCGCTACACTGGTTCCTTGAAAAAAGGAAAAGAAAACTTGATACCAATAGCAGAAAGTGTTTTCTCTCTTGCTCAATGCAGATGAGTGTTTCCTTAACCAATGGTCCAAATAAGGAAGACCCATCGAAGGCAGCATTGGTGAAAGATGCTATAAATGGTTCAGCAAACCCGCAAAGTGCTGCAACAAGGTGCGTCTCCTAAGGGCTATGCCTGACCCAGCTGCTCGACAGGTCCCTTCCGCAGCACTGGAAATCAACCTCATCAAAGAATTGGACAGTGAAGCAAGAGTTGGCAGTTGGGGAGACACCTTGGTGAGGTCGTCCTCTGACATCCACTCTGAGAGATACTTGGTGAATTCCTTGACCAAGTCCTTCTGAAGACAAGTGAAGTGTGCCAAGTAGTTAAGCACTATCAGCACTAAGGTTGCTGAGGCGTGAATGCTCTTCCCGGATCTATCCAGCACCCGAGACTCCTTGTTTGGGGGGTGGACAGAGGAGCTCTGTTCTGCTAGCTCCTTCTTGGTGGCCACTAACACTATAACAGCATCCACTGGAATACCATGCTCCAATGACGTCAGTCCACTGGAGGACTGAGAAACTTGGTGTGTTTGGGGATAGGATCTATGGTGTCTGGCACCTCCCAAGCATGGCGGGAGACTAGAACTATACCCTTATCCTCTGGTGGGGTGACCCAGAAGGTAGATGGGCCCATCCCGAATGCCTCCATAAACATCAATTCCTCAGAAGGAGGAGTTTGGGAAGACCATCCACTCTTTCATTTCAGGATTTCAAAGATATCTCCGAAGGAGATGTCGTCGAGTGGAGACTGAAGGGATCCTTCTCCCTTATGGAAATCAGTATCCCCAGTCAAGGACTGCTTTTTGTAGAGCCATAAGATAAGGATACTTTGCATTTTGTTTCTTCTTCACCTTCTTCGTTATTCTTCTTAGGTTATTTTTTCAAACCTCTCAGAAAAACTGCCTTTTTCAGCAGTTTAGTTCCAAGAAACCTGTTTGCCTGAAAGCAGGTTTTCTTAAATTTAACAGGCAGTAACAGTTGCTGAATTTCAGTAATATCTGATATGCAGCCATGAAAGGGGGCGAGGGGTAACTTCTTAACTTAATGTTATTTTATTAATCTACCCCTAAATAGTACAATCTCAAAGTTCAGATCCAACGTTTCGTGATTAAGTGGACGTGTGAGGAAAGACTTTCTTTCCAATTTGAAGGAGCACTCTCCGTCCACTTTTATGGTGTACATTTGTTTGTGAGCCCTAGCTTCCATCCCCAAAATGTGTAACACAATCTCTCTTAATGTGGCACTAACGTCCAAAATGTGAAAAACTAACTAGCAAATTTAGTTAGGGAGCTCAAAGCAAAGTATTAACTATTTCATATTTATTCCAGTTGGGGTGATGCATGAATATGAAAATAAAAAATAAAATAAATGGCTCAGGGTGCAGAGAGGTACAGAACAACAAGACCAACTGAAAAAAGAGAAACTGCATCAAACTTGCACAACCACAACATTTATTAGCAAAGAAATAAAAGGTAAAATAACGTTAGCGCTTTCACGACTGCTCCTGTCGCTTCATCAGACAAACTAAACATCTATCCATCCAGTTTATATCACGTCAGCTATCAGCTGATACACAGAATAGGAATCAGATGTTTCAATTATATAATTAAGACAAACTAATACTGTAAGTAAAAAGTGCTATAGTAGAATATGTATAAAAAAGTTATCTAAAAGCAGTCCATAGATGTGCATTAACAGAAGTATACATGAGAAGCATCTCTAAAATACATATGTAGAAAAACTTATATACAATATATATATATATATATATATATATATATATATATATATATATATATATATATATATATATATATAAAGAAAGAATATATTGTATAAAAACATATATGCAGGGAGAACTCACATTGAAAAAAATCTCTCTAAAACATACTACTATATAAAAGTGACCTCATAAAAAAGTTCATAAAAAAAAATATTAGAGCATAAAAAACTTCATAAAAGGCTCATATCATATAAGGCTCATAAAAGTACATATTACAGCATAGAGAGGCACATAAGTATATAAAAAAAACTATCTATATGTATGAGAAAATGCATATTATGCATATATAAATAGCTGTAAAAATACTTAATGCCTAAGACGGTGAGACTTCAAAAAAGGTTTTAAAGATGTTGTACTATTAAGACCAGGATATCTCTTGGCATTCAATGAGAGGATCCATTTTTGTTCAATGCTTTCAGTTAAATTTTCTATGTCACCCCCTTTTACACTAAGGTGAACAACTTGAATAACAAGAAACTTAAAATAATGTGTGCAATCTGTTTCCTTGATATGTGTAGCCAGGGCATTATTGTCTTTACAGTTGTTCATGTCCCTAATGTGTTCAAGGATCCTGTCCTAGAACATTCTATTAGTTTTACCTACATAGAATACAAAACATTTCTGACAGAAAAAAAATAAACAACAGTCATTGTTCTACAATCAGCATAGCCATGACTTGTGATTGTAAATAGCCGCACAGGGCGTGTGAAATTACTATTTCTATAGAGATGTTGGCATGCAGAACACCATCTGCATGGAAAGGTGCCAGTCCACATGGACCGGATAGGTCTATTTATGTCAATCTTGTTACAAAGATGGTGTTTCAAAGACTTATTTCTAAATGAAAAGGATGGAATGTTACCTATCCTGTCCATGAGTCCTGGCACCTCATGTAGTATATGCCAATGTCTTTTAATGATGGAAGTATATTCATTCACATCATCTGAATGCTGAAAAACTACTCTAAACCTGTTATTTATCAAAGCTGAATCATGTTGGTCATCATTCTGTGTGGCATCCATCAAATATGGTTTACACCTGTTGTCCCTTTGTGTCCAGGCCTCAAGTATAGTGGTCTCAATCTCTTCCCTCAAGTAACCTCTATCTAGAAAATCTAGCTTTACATTTCCAAGTGCTACTCTTGCTTCATCGTCTTCATTATGTAATCTTAAAACTTTTTATACTTGTCCCTTCAGGACATTTTACGCAATATGTCTCGGGTGCATACTAGTTCTGTGCAGCAGGGTATTTCTCCTCCTAGGTTTCCTATATATACTACTGCTAAGCTTATTCAGTTCAGATTTCCTAACTATCACATCCAGAGAATTAATCTCAGTTGCGGAGTGTTAATAGGTAAATCTTAAAAAATCAGTAGTAGTATGCAAATAGTTCACAAAATCAGTTAATTCACTTATAGTATCCCTCCACAACATAAAGATGTCGTCCACAAATCGGACGTACCATAAAATGTTTCCAATGAAGGGATTAACATCTGACAATAGAGAGAGAGCTGTTCCCAACACACAAAAGCCACGTTGGCGTAGCTATTAGCACAAGCAGTGCCCATAGCCACGCCAACCTTCTGAAGATAAAACTCATTTTCAAACACAAATACATTATTTTCTAAAATAATCTCTAATAGACTGCAAATAAGTTGAATCTTAACATTTTCATAACATCTGTTCATAGTAAGAAAGTCCCTGATCATGTTAATGCCCCATGTATTTGGTATTTATGTAAATAGTGATTTGATATCCATGGTAACAAAAATATATTCACTCTCAAATGTCATTATTCTATTATGTAGCCTTTCTAGGAACATTTTTGTGTGTCTCAGAATAGTATGGCATCCATCTAATATTGTGTGGAGGTTACCGCCACAGAAATGGAGAGTGATTCAGTACACCACCCCGCACCTGAGACTGTTGATCTCATAAGTGGCACTTCAATGTTTTTATGTATTTTCGGGAGACCATAGATTCTTGGGACAACTGGGTTGCTGGTGTTGAAATACTTAAATAAATGTTCATCTATTAAGTTTGTCATCAACAAATCAAAAATCAAAAAAGATACTTTTCTATCACTGCATTTACAAGTTTAGTAAAACACTGATAGGTATCAGTGTCTTGTAGTAGAATTCTCATCTGTCTCAGATATAACATCTTATCTAGTATTACTATGCCTCCACCCTTATCTGCTTGTTTAATTTCGATGGAGTGCATGTTTTTCAATTCACGGAAAGCAATGCTCTCACAACTAGACATGTTATGAAAACTATTTTGCGTCTTTTCTACTTGCAATTGTCTAAAACTAGTTTCACAAACATTAATAAAAAAATGCATTCCCGGGTGAATACCTGGGACAAAAGTACTTGGTTTATTATATCGTAAAATATCAACATTATTATGTCCCTCTTTGTCAGAAAACATATTTTTAAGGATAAACTCCTGCCAAGGAGACTAAGGTCCTTAAACATTTTAACGGGGTCGGCCCATTTGGCAGGGATAAAAGATAAGTCTTTATTCAGTAGTCTAATTTGTTATTTACTTAAAATTATTGAAGAGATATTTACAACCAAACCTGTATTCAAGTCCGCCTTCTCTTCAGCTGTTGTGCTGTAGGTTCCAAACTTTGTTGTTTCTGTATCTTCCCTTGTCACGTTATGCTCCTTGATCGTGCTTTGAAAGGTAATAGATTTCTCAATGTGAAATCTCCCTTGGCGTTCAAATCTAAAAAAACACTGTTGGTCGAACTATTTTCTTCTCAATGTCGAACTTGTGGAGTCACTAGTACATTATTTAAGGAATATGCATTATTGCCAGCTTCGTTTAGGCGCTTATTTCGTTGTTCATGTTTATTATTAATTTTAAGTCCTGTAGCGGTGTTATCAGAAGACGCCACTATTGTAGTTTGTTCTATACCCAACTTCCGTAAAATGGACGTAGCATCAGAGCTGCCAGACGTGGTAGCTGATTGGGTATCATGATGGTTAAAGTTCTTTTGAACTACAGACCTTATTCGTTCCCTGGGCCAGGAAAAGACATTGTTGTTTTCAAAATCATGTTTATCTCGCTGCAACTTCTTTAATTTAGTTTGCTGGAGTCTTCTTTCATAGGAGGTGATATTTTCCTTGCAGCTGATCCATCTTACCAATGAAATATCAGGCGAAAAACTGTTGGAAATTTTCTTTTCCAGCATGATGATATCAGCTTTAAGCTCATCTTCCATAAGTAAAAAGAAGTCAATCAGTAGTTCTACATATTTAGAACTAAATTGTAGATTCAGTTGCTGCCATTTACGAAGTAGCACGGGATAGGTCTCTCCATAGCTAGGCATATTTAAAATTCTCAATCCTCGAGGAATAATCTTATGTTCAAGAGATGCCTGCAAATGCAGGCGTTGTCACTGTAATATTTTGCACTTATACATCTTGTTTTCAAGGTCCCTATAATGTTTCAAAAATTGAGGTACCTGAATGCTAGTGGAGAGATCTACAAGAGCTACTAATGATCATTTCCTACGAATCTTGGATGTACAGGATAATCCACTACTTGACATGGATCATGATCATGATGGATGCCACACAGAATGATGACCAACATGATTCAACTTCGATAAGTAACAGGTTTAGAGTAGTTTTGCAGTATTTAAGTGATGTGAATGAATATACTTCCATCCATACCTCTCAACCTGGAAACATCAAATATCTGGACAAAGGCCCATGAAAAATAGGTACAAATCTGTACGCTGATTAACATATAATTTGCATACATCATTTTGTAACCCCACCCACTTCAGTGGAATTGTGGGATACCAAATTTCAAATGCAAACTGAACAGACAACCAAGGACGGCAAATGGATAACAAGTTCAAATTTACTAGGTATCTCAGCGAAAGAGGTTATTCTCAGGACTGCAACATCCACCCCCTTTAATAGTAAAACACAGTATAATATCAGAAATCCCACAGTCTTCAGCATCAAAAGCAAGCATTCTACGGTCTACCTGTTGTGCTACTAACAACAAACAAACAGACTACTTGGCATAAGCAGCACTAAACGTCTCTCCCCTGAAGAACTATGCAGCACAAGAAATCTGGAAAAAGCCAACATTTTTTGGGAGGGGGGCAATGACCCAAAACAAGGAGCACAATTTAAACATTGCTTGTATGACCTCAGAAAAGTTGCTAGAATACAAAACATTTTAACATGCCTTTCAAGAAAGATAGGAAGACTGAAACTTAAATGGATATAATTATTTAGTGAATTCAGGTCTCTCGTCTCACTGATTTACCAGAAAGACACAAATTTTAAGAGGAACAGTCCCTTACCTTCAATAAAAAGGCGCACACCCCTACCTTCAATAAGAAAGCACACACACACACCTACCTTCAATAAGAAAGCACGCACATCTACCTTCAATTAGAAAGTACAAATACTCCCACCTTCTACAAGAAAGCACACTTAAGCAATTAAGAACAAGCACACTTAAATGCAGACTGCTGTTTCAATAGGAAAAGCAAATTAAGAACACACACACAATCGTCCCTACCTTCAATAAGAAAGCACAAACACCCCCACCTTCAATAATGCACATCCCCTCATACCTTCAATAAGAAAGCACAATTAAAGAAAGAAAAGCAAATTAAGAACAAGCACACTTAAATGCAAATGCAGACTGCCGTTTCAATAAGAAAAGCAAATTAAGAACTAAGTACTCAACCCCCATACCTTCAGGGTGAAAAGAATGTGAAGCCGACATATTGGTACAGATGGGCGAAGCATAGTTGCAGGGAATAGAAATGCCAGGTAAAACAATAAAATGTAGAATCGTTGCTTAGAAATGCTTACACAGATGTTTTAAAAGGATGATCATGCTCTTCAGTAAGAAAGCACAGTAGCACACTTAAAGAAAGAAAAGCAAAAACAACACCAGGAACAGTGAATGCCAACTAAATAATGTAAAAAACAAAATCTATCACTGTAAAACCACCAAAGCTCACTTCTAAACAAACGAATCACTTGGACCGACTTAAAAAAAATTCAGTGTTTAATAATAAAATCTCCAGGTTTAGCGCTTTCATCTACAACTTCTTCTGAAGTAGACCTCTTCTTCTGAAGTGTTGTAGATGAAAGCGCTAAACCTGGAGATTTTATTATTAAAAAATGAATTTTTTTTAAGTCAGTCCAAGTGATTTGTTTGTTTAGAAGTCAGCTGTGATGGTTTTACGTGAAAGAAAGAAAAGCAAGTTAAGAACAAGTACACAAATGCAAATGCATACTGCGGTTTCAAAGTTTCAATAAAAAAAAGCAAATTAAGAACTAATTACTTGCAGTCACAGAGCAATGTTGGCATTTCCATTTCAAAAGCCAGTCTTCTGCTCCATTTTACGTTCTTACACACTTTACAAGTGCAATCTTTACCAAATTACAACTGGATAGATGGTTTCTTAATTCTTATCTGCCGTTGCAAAACCAGAAAGCTACCTTAAGCTGCTCAACCCACTTAGGCGCGCATGTTGGATTTCAAACAAGTGTTTTATTGCTCAGTCACTGTCAGTCACAAACGTATCTACATATGTCAGTCAGCTGCTGACCTGTATCTATGCTGAGACGAGCACAATTTGGGCAATAATTGATAATTTGAAGCAAGAGAGAGTGAGCACGATTTCTAGCTGGAACATAGCAGACATACAATAAAATACACTGCTTACTGTCTAAGCACAAAATTATGCATTCAGATGTGCCTCTAATCTCAAATGACTTGACAGTAGAAATGAGTCGTCAGTAGAATGCCACGATATTTAAAAGACTGCTGCAAAAATACGTTTGATACATGTTGCTGGATAACATGTGTAACGTGTCTGAGGCTGAGTCTGAGCTTAAATTATTGCAGACTTACCACTGCTCTTGATTCTCAACATTTCTCATGTTATATCCACCAGGCACCAGCAAATATAAATCTCTAAAAGGTCAGGCTGACTCAGGCACAAAAACAATAAGACAGAAAGAAGGGAAACAGTTATGATCCCTTTGTTTTACACTCAGTCTTTAACAGACTTTTTACCCCATTACACTATGTAAAGAAAAAGTACGGGATATGCAACTGTAACTGTGTGAGACAGACTGCAGTCTCTCTCTCTCTCTTGTTCGTTACTCGTAATATAAAATTAAATAAAATAATATGCAAAAAAAAATATTTTCTTTTACGTTGCCTTGAACTACTCGTGATCATTGAGAAATAGAATGAGAACCGACTGAGAGGTCATTCATCTTGATTGATGGTGCTAATTGGATGCAGCTTAATGCAGGCAGCATATAAATAATAATAATAATAATCGATTTAGTCTAGGGGACGAGACGGGGGCTAGGGGTGTAGTACCATACTGTACGTGTTTTGTATGTGTGTGTGCGTGATGATGTACGATATAATGTACTTATTTGACTGAAAGAATGTTGATGATGATTGGTGCTGACTTTATTTGTGTGTTTGTTGGTGTGTGAGTAAATTCATTTGTTGTGCATGTGTGTCAGTGTGTATGAAGCTTGATGAATGGTGACTGACTTAGTGACTTTAGTGTTGCAGATTGACATGACAGCAGTAGCAGCAGCACTAGGCAAGCCTAGCAGTCTAGCAGTAGTGGCCCAGCACCAGCCTCCTTACTCATCAGCTGAGCTGAAATCCGACAGGCTGGCAGGCTACTCACATAGCTGATGCCAGAGCGCACGCCTCCACGCGATGACGTCATTATCAAAAATACGAAAAATAAAAAAATTTTAAAAAAAGCCTAGAAAATCGGAAATTAAGGGTGCCACTCTGGAATCGTGGCACCCCATTACTTAGACCCCAAAACCCAGTAAAAACCGAGAAATTCGGGACGGTTGGGAAGTATGCTTCCATCATTAAAAGGCAATGGCATATACTACATGAGATGGCAGGACTCATGGACAAGATAGGAAACATTCCATCCTTTTCATTTAGAAATAAGTCTTTGAAACACCATCTTTGTAACAAGATTGACATAAACAGACCTATCCGGTCCATGCGGACTGGCACCTTTCCATGCAGACGATGTTCTGCATGCCAACATCTCTATAGAAATAGTACTTTCACACACCCCGTGTGACAATTTACAATGTGACAATTTACAATCACAAGTCATGGCTATGCTGATTGTAGAACAATGAATGTGTTTATTTTTCTTTCTGTCAGAAATGTTTTGTATTCTATGTAGGTAAAACTAATAGAATATTCAAGGACAGGATCTTTCAACACATTAGGGACATTAACAACTGTAAAGACAATAATGCCCTGGCTACACATATCAAGGAAACAGATTGCACACATTATTTTAAGTTTTTTGTTATTCAAGTTGTCCACCTTAGTGTAAGAGGGGGTAACAGAGAAAATTTAACTGAAAGCATTGAACAAAAATGGATCCTCTCATTGAATGCCGAGAGATATCCTGGTCTTAAAAGTATAACATCTTTAAAACCTTTTTTGAAGCCTCGCCGACTTAGGCGTTAAGTATTTTTACAGCTATTTATATATGCATAATATGCATTTTTTCATACATATATATATATATATATATATATATATATATTTTTACATACTTCTTATGTGCCTCTCTATGCTTTAATATGTATTTTTATGAGCCTTTTATGAAGTTTTTTATGCTCAAATATGTTTTTTATGAACTTTTTTATGAGGTCACTTTTATACAGTAGTATGTTTTAGAGAGATGTTTTCAATGCGAGTTCTCCCTGCATATATGTTTTTATGCAATATATATATATATATATATATACATAGATTTTATATATATATATATATATATATATATATATATATATATATATTTTATATATATATATATATATATATATATATATATATATATATATATATATAATTTGTATATACGTTTTTCTACATATGTATTTTAGAGATGCTTCTCATATATACTTCTATTAATGCACATCTATGGACTGCTTTTAGATAACTTTTTTATACATATTCTACTATTGCACTTTTTATTTATAGTATTAGTTTGTCTTAATTATATAATCGAAACATCTGATTCCTATTCTGAGTATCAGCTGATAGCTGATGTGATACAAACTGGATGAATAGATGTTTAGTTTGACGAAGCGACAGGAGCAGTTGTGAAAGCGCTAATGTTATTTTACCTTTATTTCTTTGCTAATAAACGTTGTGGTTGTGCAAGTTTGGTGCAGTTTCTCTTTTTTCAGCTGCATGAATATGACTCAATAATGTTTACTATGGATATTTGTTAAAGAAAAATCTTTACAATAAATCAGTCAACCCCTTCAAGGTGGAACAGCATAGAACATAGAATTTACAGGACTGAAAATGAGGAACATTGCTCATTATGATGTACAACTGACGAATGTGTGTGTCTGCGTACTGTATTTGTTTCAGCAAAGTGAAATTCAGTAACAGATACCTCATTTAAAGGTCTTAAATCTTCTAATTTTAGGTAACATATCAAAATTATATATTACCTCTGTCATTCCTAAAATAACGCTCCAAATGATAATCCTTAAGAGCAGCTTGTCTGACAGAAACATTTGCTATTCTGTACAGTGATTTTATTACACAATTTTAAAAAACTCAACAACTGAAACAGAACAATTATTTACTCTCAAACAAAACAAAAGCATGAAAAATATCTAATGAATGAATGATAATTTGCAAAAATGACCTGAAAACAATTTGAGAATAGTAAATATAGCAATTGATATGTTTTCAAGAGGTAAGATCAACTAAAGATGACATTAGCAAACATTACTGCTATACAATGTTCCATGCCAACCAACATGCTGAAAAAATATATCACATGAAGGTCTGATATTTGATGAGTACTGCCTATTGAGTGTACAGCCTCCTGACAAAAGATCTTGAAAGACACTATGTAGCTAAGACCACCAAGGCTATGAAATTTAAGTACCACTACTTGGTTAGCACACAGAGGGCTGGGAAACTTGAATACTCTTGGCTTCCCCACTTAGGCAAAAAAAAAAAAAGAATGTGGAAAGATGTCAAAGAATTGTGAAATAACTGTGCTGCAAGCATCAATCCATATGCAGACTTGCTACAGAGAAGGAAACCACAATAATGCAAAACAGCTGCCATCCAACTATCCCTATTTGCAAATCACTGAACACATAGGAGAAGCTTATGTTGAACACTCACAGAAAATTCCATCTTTTTAGTCCAGTTATAGCACAAATTATATGGCAAGCAAAGTGCAATAACTCTGGACAGAGGGACCCTACCTTGTTGATCAGGATCTGCATTCCTGGAAACAATGGCACTAATTGCTGGGAAGGTGATGCTTGACATAGCTGCCACAGCTCCTGCAGCCCACATCATCCTGTGAAAAATATTTAAAGAAAAAATTTTAAACAATCAATATAAGTAAATAAGCATCTTCTTTTCAAAACTTGTTCATACTGCAAATAAGTGAACATTCCAGACAGTATCGTCATTACTAAATATGAAGTCAAAGGTCACCTTTCTAAAAACTTGTGTTGTATGCCTAGAAATCATACCGAGGCCACATAAATTCACAGGCTGACCAAAATGATAGGTATGATATGCCTGGATGTAACACAATCACATTACACAATGTCAAGATGGGGAGGGGTCCAGGATGAAAGAAACATGACATGGCCAACCCAGCCTATCTGTCTGACTAAACAGTGCAGTGGTTATTTTACTGCATGGAGAGAAGCGTCTGGAAGGGCACACATTCCCAGCTACTCTTCTGCTGGGCTGCAGAATCTGCAGTGTTTGCTACTGTGATCACCCTTGGCAAACTGCAACAGAAGGCTTCCAAACTTTATGAGTACACTAATGTTTTGAGTGCAAAGTTCAGTATCATGGCATCAAGGTATGCCATGCCACTCCTGTGAAAACCACTGTACCAAACCACTGTCTTCACAACCTCAAATGCATAGACTTCTTGGACTTTCTGGCCAGGCTAACAACTAACTGTAGTTTCCTGATTAGATTACTACGTATTTCACAAAACTTCCCAACTTCAGCAACAAGGTGGAAAAAGCAGCATCATAGTTTGGATGTGGTGAAGGGGGCAACTTCCCTAACCACAAGCTGTTAATGGGCACAATCAAGACCACATAACAGTTGTCAATTGGTGCCAGCGGCTCTGTGGTTGAGTCACTGGCTAGGTGCAAGTACAGTATCAGTAAGCCATACTAATCATAGGTTCATAGGTTCATAGGTTTATACTAGGCTATCTGCCCTAAGGCATTTATAAGCCTAGCCCAAATTTTTGTGGCTTACGCCACCCCTTATATGAAAAAATACTGTGCCCATTAGTTTGTTGTGCCTCTGTCCAGCAGTGACACAGAGATGATTCAGGGGTAAACCTCGATCTCCCATCCACAGGTCTAGATTTCTCTTGAACAGAGTCAGCGAGGTGCTCTGCCTCACATGGACCGGGATTTTATTCCACAGCATAGGGAGTCTCTGAGTGATAAATCTATCCCTCCAGCACATCCTATTTATATCCGTGCTAAGGTTTAAGTCGCTTGCTCTAGTGGTTTTGGTGGATTTGGATTTTTTGAGGTGGAGCATGTCCATTAATTCCGGGTGGGACATGGCCTTGTATGTCAGGCACATGTCACCTCTGAGCAGACTGTATGCGACTGAATAGAGCTGGAGTTTCTTCAATCTGGCAGCATATGACAGATTTTGGAGTCCCTTTATCCTTTTGGTGAGGAACTTTTGGGGTCTCTCCAATTGCTGCAGATGTCGGGTGAGATACATCCCGAATGGGGCATTGTACTCGATCATTGGTCTGATAAGTGAAGAGTACAGGAACAATGACCTCACTAGATCTGGATGTGAATCCCTTCATGATCAGGTGGGCAATGTAGAAGGTCTTTCTAACCACTTTAGCAACGTGAGTGTCAAAAGAAAGGCCACTGTCAACCTGGGTCCCCAGGTCCCTGATAACCTCTTCTGTGCTTAGTGGATTGCCACCTATATGGTAGCTTGGGGTTACCTTGTTTTTCCCGAAGGGTATGACTATACATTTTTGGCGTTTAACTTCAGGCCATGGCTCTGGCACCAGCTATCTGTTTCCGTGAGTCCCTTCTGAAGGATATCCGTGTCCGATGCACTTTCCACTATGGCGTCCAGTTTGCAGTCGTCTGCAAACTTTGTCAGCCAAAGTCCTCCCATGTTGGCCTGTACTTCTGAGAAGTAGATGCCAAACAATAGGGGCCAAGGACCGAGCCCTGTGGGACACCACTTGTGACCAGCTTGGAGTCTGACACAGCGCCAGCAACTCTAACCCTGTGGGTTCTGTCCTTAAGCCAGTTTGCAACCCATCTTGTGACATATGGGTTTACATTTAAGCTGGTAAGTTTTTCTACAATACCGAGTGGGGTATTGTGTCGAAGCCTTTGCAAGGTCAAGGTAGGCTGTATGGACTGCCTTTCCCTCATCAATGGCCTTGGTGACTGTTTCGAAGAAGTCGACCAAGTTCAAAAGGCATGATCTTCCCTTGACAAAGCCAAACTGGGTCGGGTCCAATGTCTGCAAGTCCCCTATATCTTTGTTTATGAGCTCCATTATGATCCTCTCCATAGCTTTGCAGACTAGACTTGTTAAGCTTATGGGGCAGTAATTACCAGGGTCCATAGAGGCGCTGCCTTTGTGGAGTGGGACCACAGTTGCCGTACGCCACTCCTTGGGCACGTATCCTGTGGTAAGGCTGAGATTAAACAGCTGCCTTATGTGCGGGTTTAATTCCTCATTTAGCTCGTGTAGCACACAGCCGGGGACACCATCCGGTTCTATTGATGCTGTGTTTTTAGCTTTAGAGAGAGCAGCTTTCACCTGCGCATTTGAGATGTCCGGGAGGCTACACTCGGCTGGGATAGTTATCTCTCCTTTAGGGGGGGAGAGGGGGGTGAAGTTTGCACTGAACCTGTCTGCCAGTATGTTGGCAATGCCTGTGGGTTCAGTGATTTTTGTATCATTTTGGACTAATTCTGAGCATATCTGGGAGTTTGCTTGGCTGTACTTACGGTGGTAATGGCACAATATTAAGAAAAGAAAATTCCACACATGCACATTTTTCTCAGTCTTCAAAAACCATAGTACTTTAAATTTGAATACCCATGAATCTGTACCTTCATTGTTGGGGGAAGCATGTGCAAATTTAATCAGCTGTGATCAACATTGTGGCTGCTTAAATGAATTACTTTTACAGTTAGTATGTCAATACGTGCAACAAGGAGTTACCAGTGCTCTTTGCTACAGCTTCTAAAGGATGTGCAGAGGATGTTGCCCCCCCGTCCTCAAATTTGGATATGGACTTTTTTTTTAATCTAAACTCTAGTGGGGGAGCAGCACTTGGGGATTGCCCAGGACACCAAATGACCTAGCTCTGAGAATAAGTATCCTAATTAGGCCAACAGGCTGTGTGCTGATACACAACTTCCTCTTTTACATCAGAACAGTAAACAGTAACATAAAGCCATTTACCAGCTAAAAGGCTATGTAAGTGTCAAAAAAATAGAGACACATTAGTCAAATGAATCTTCAGCCAAAATTCAGCTTGAGGGTTACAGGCTGTGTATAAACAAGAAGACAATGCACTCTTGTGGACAAACTGAAAGACTGCAGCTCCAAAGGCAAGTACAAACTATTTTCATTCTGTGACTTTTTCAATTTTTTAAGCAAGAACCAGTCCAGTGGAAGGGGATGAATTATTGTTGTTTGCTTGGCTGTACTTACGGTGGTAATGGCACAATATTAAGAAAAGAAAATTCCACACATGCACATTTTTCTCAGTCTTCAAAAACCATAGTACTTTAAATTTGAATACCCATGAATCTGTACCTTCATTGTTGGGGGAAGCATGTGCAAATTCTTAACTATGTAAATACATACCACTGAAGTAGGTCACAGCAACAAAATATATGCCACAGTAGGCAATGTGTGACAAATGGGCAAACCGTGTGACATGTGATCACACGAGACAGAAGTACAAAGCACATTGAAATCAAGTGTTTTAAATGTTTGCAAATTGCACAGCACCACAAAATTATTACAAATTTCTGTTTGTAAATGTCATTTGCAGCATGGAAAAAGGGCCATCATCTTGCAGTAAAAAAAAAAAAAAGTTATGTACTCACCATAATGCTCCATTGAGTTGTTCGTCTCACCTTCATTCTTACTGACTGGTTCAGAGCCAATCCTGGTCTACGACTCAGCCAAAATGCAAAAGCTCGAGGCCTTCAACGAGCTCGTGGCCTACTCCCTATCCCATGATGCACTGGTGCTTCCCTCAGATCTTGTTTTCTGCCAACTAATGTAAGTAGAAAAAAAATTTTAATAGTAATATCAAGAATAAACCAAAGACCAATACAGCCATGACTTGTCCAACTTCTAGGTCCCCAAGAAAAAACTGGAAGGGGGTTAGGAGGGTGAGACGTAAGAATGAAGGTGAGATGAGCAACTCACATAGAACGCTATGGTGAGTGCATAACTTCTTTATGTGAAGCTGTTCTATCTCGCCTTCATTCTTACTGATGGGTTAGCGTCCCAAGCACCATCTTTTTCGGGTGGCTCACGGTAGTATATTCCTCAGGACAGTGGAACCAAAGGAGGCCCTGTCCCTGGAGACCCTCTTCACTTTGTAATGAGTGATGAAGGTATGAGGCCTAGACCACGTGGCTGCTGCAGAAATGGAATCTACTGGTAGTTTGGCCAAAAAGGCTGAAGATGTGGAGACAGCTCTAGCTGAGTGGGTCTTTACTTTTTGATGTAATGGTGTATGGACAGAAATGTATGTAAAGGAGATGCAATCTGATAACCATTTTGATAAGGTGGTTTTTACCACTGGAGCACCTTTCTTTGAATCTGAAAATGAAACAAAGAGCTGTTCTGATTTTCTTAAGTCCTTGGTCCTGTGTAAATAGAACTGAAGCTGCCTGTGGACATCAAGCTTGTGCAGCATATGCTCCACCTTATTAGTATATTTAGGGGAAAAAAAACAGGTAATTCTAAAGTCTGATTGAGATTTGTCTCTGAACAAACCTTAGGTAAAAATGATGGATCTGTCCTAAGTGAAACTATTTCATTATGAAAAATCAAATATGGGGGTTTAATGGACAAAGCCTGTAACTCTGAAACCATCTGAGCAGAAGTAATAGCTACTAGAAATATGGTTTTCCATGACAGATATTTCAGGTCACAAGATGAGGCTGGTTCAAATGGGGGTAGGATGATCCGTGAAAGAACAAAATTTAGATTCCATGGCGTAGCCGGAGATTTAATGGGTGGTCTCAAATGAAGAGTACCCTTGAGAAAGGCTTTAGAGAGTCTGTATGACATGATATTAGACTCCTGATCACCAAGATGAAAGTTAGAAATTGCTGCCAAATGAGCCCTAATGGTTGTTGCAGCTGGCCCCTCATTGAAAAGTTTAGTCAAAAACTCTAAAATTGATGACACTGAAGCCATATACCGGTCAATATTGTTTTGAAATGCCCATATCCAAAACTTTTTCCATTTACTAAGGTATAACTTCTTAGTAGATGGTTTATGAGAGTATGTTAGAATATGCTGAGCTGCAGCTGATAGATTGTGAAACCTGGGTATATTTGGAATTGGAGCAGCCAAGCTGTCAATTTGAGGGACTGAAGTGCAGGATGAAGAGTCCCTGATGAATGAATCAGAAGATCTGGAACTGGGTCCAGGATCCAAGGTTCTTCCAATAGATGAGGCTGGAGAAAGGGAAACAAAATTTGACGAGGCCAGTAAGAGGCTCTTAGAATGATGGTCCTTCCCAGAGCCTTGGCATTCTGTAAAACGTTGGGTATCACTGAAAAGGGTAGAAAGGCATAAAGGAGATCCGGGGGCCAATTGTATACAAGCGCGTCCCTTGGGGGATCTCCCGTAAGGGGGATTAGGGCAAAATAGCTGCTGCATTTCGTGTTTGTTGGAGTTGCAAAGAGATTGCAGCAAGGCTGGCCCCATCTGCGGAATATCGCTTCCGCTACTTCTTTCTTCAGGGACCACTCATGAGGCAATAGAATTGCTCTGCTCAGTTTGTCTGCTATCACATTGGACCTCCCGGGATGTGCATTGCTATTTGAAAGCACTGGGTGGAAGTTGCTCCCTGCCATACTCTCAGGGCCTCTCGATATACGGGGTAAGATCTGGTTCCTCCTTGTTTGTTTATGTACCAGACCACTGACATGTTGTCCGTCTGAATTGCAATAGTCTCTAGAGGAAGAGTCATGAAAGGACTGCAATGCTAGAAGTACCGCTCTCATCTCTAGGACACTGATATGCAGGTGAGCCTCGTGATCCTTCCATGTGCCTTGAGCTGTTCTTCCTTGATAATGCCCCCCCCCCCATCCTATCAGGGTGGCATCTGTGGTCACAGTGGCAACAGGAGTGAGTAGAACAAAGGGGCGACCTATTGCTACTTGATGAGATGTCAGCCACCACCCAAAGGTCCTGCTTGCATGAGTTCATTATTACAATTTGATGAGACATTGGAAGTTCTTGAAAGGACCATTGTGTGAACAGGCGCCATTGCAGTAAACGCATATGCATTCAACCTAAAGGATTCGCAATGATTGCTGCCGCCATTGTCCGGAACAATTTGAGCACCACTGAAGCTGCGGCTTTTTCTTTTGAGAGAAGGTTCAGGACCTGTTTTCACAGAACACAAACCCTTTCTGGTGTAGGTTTTAAGGCCATGGTAATAGTATCTAGATCTGCTGCTATAAGAACGGTATGTTTCGATGGCGACAAGGTAGACTTTTTCTGAATTTATGGTAATCCCCAACTGACTGCAGAGGTTCAAAGTTGTGTCCCTTGCTTCTATGAGTTGATGGCTGGTGGTGGTTAGGAGCCAGTCGTCTAGGTATGGAAACACCTGGAATCCTAAATGTCTCAGGTGAGCCGTGACTACTGCCATGCATTTGGTGAACACTCTGAGGGCTGTAGTGAGACCATAGGGCAGAACTCGAAACTGGTAGTGACTGGTCCCCAGCAGAAAGCACAGATGATCTCTGGATGGTCTGGCCATTTTGATGTGGTAGTGCGCATCCTGGAAATCTATCAAGCACATCCAATTGTCTTTTCCTAGAAAAGGAAGTATCGACTGTAGCGTGAACATCCGGAACTTTGTCTTTTTGACAGATTTGCTCAATCTGCTGAGATCCAAAATGGGTCTCCAGTCCCCTATTTTCTTTGGAACTAAAAAGAACCTTGAATAAGTTCCTGATCCTCTCTGGTTTGCTGGGACTGGTTGGAGGACTCTTTCCAGCATCCTTTGAATCTCTATGGTTATTTGTTCCCTGTGACTGGGTGGAACATCCGGGATTCTTCTTACAAGGAGGGTGGGGTGGCAAAGGGAACAGAGTATTCTCTGGATATGATGCTTTGTACCCAGCAGTCTTTTGTTATTTTTAGCCAGGTGTCTGTGTACAAAGATAAGCGTCCCCTGACTGCCTCCAGAGATGGACAGGTGGGCCTCCTTTCAGGAGCGCAGACAGGGCTTCCCAAAGAACTGATCTCTTTCTCCTTGATTCTGCGGACCCCCTCTGCTGCATGGAAGGCATCTTCCAGTATTACCCCATCCTCTGCCTCTAGAGGGGGGGGGTTCACCACGTGTGTCTTGGAAAGCTCCTTAAGTTTTATGGAACCACATCTTCCCTCTCTTCTGACCTTTGGGGTAAGGTCTGGTAGGGGTGGAAAAACGGACTCCAGACAGAAAAGTCTTTCCTTCTTGCTCACACCTGGTAAGCGTTTCCTTCACTTTGGGTCGAAAAAGGGACAAGCAATCGAAAGGGGTGTTAAAGGATGACTTAAAGGGCTCCACAAAGAAACATAAGCGCATCCAGGAATGTCTCCTAAGAGCAATTGCTGTACTCGCTGCCCTGCTCATTCCATCAGCTGTGTACGAGACCAGATGCATGGGAAAGTTTACAAGGGAGTTGAGGGTAGCAAGCTGGGAAGTTACTTTATCTGATACCCCTGCAGCTACTGAACCATGTAGAGTATCTCCCAGCTCATTTAGGAGATCTCTTTGCAATCTAGTAAAATGTGTGAGATAGTTCAGCGATTGGAGGGCAAAGGCTGCTGAACTAAACATGCGTTTTCTATATCTGTCCATGATACTGGAGTCCTTATTAGGAGGATGGACAGACGTAGAACTTTCTGACCATTCCTTCTTGGTGGCTGCCGCCACCACCATGGCATCAACAGGTACTCCTTTGGTTAGAAAGGCCTTGTCCTTGGGTAAGTTATGAATTTATTAGGCCTCCGAGGGACAGGTTCCATGGTATCCGGGAACTCCCACTCCATTTGAGAAACCAGTTTCATCAGCTCATCAAAAGGCAGACACCCCCAAATGGCGGAGGGGCTGAGACCCGAAAGCCTTCAGGAGGACTGATTCCTCATAAGTAGAGTTAATGGGCTTCCAGCCACTCCTCTGTAAGAATTTACAAGATATCTAGGAAGGAAATATCCTCTGAGGGGGACCGTGGGGACCCTTCTGATTCATTTCAGTGTCCGAAGTGACGGATTCTTGTGGGGAATCCAGATGCTTCCTCTTGCATAACCTCTTCCTGGGAATCTCATCAGTGGGGCTTCTGGTGAGGTTTCGGAAGAGCAGGGTTCACCCAATGGGGCATCCTGAGGCTATGAGTCTCTATGCTTTTGTGAGATATGTGAAGCAGAGGCAGACACAGGCGTTTTAGGGGAGGAGGTTACTGGTCCTGATGATGTGGAGTCACGAGGGGACAATACTCTCCTCATGGCATCAAAAGTCCCCCAACTCCGATGAGGAGCCCCTGAATCCGAAGAGACAGGTGACTCCCTCCATGTTGAAGTGGTGGGCTCCGAGCCCTAGGTAGGTGCCAAACTCATCCAAAGCCCCTAGAGGTAAAGTCGGAACTGAAAAGTCAGTTTGACTATCTTTTTCGGACCTGACTGGCGAGTGTCAGCGCCTAGAGTCCATGGTCGGCACAGAGGAATTCTGAGCTGTTGGAACCGACAGGCCTGGAAGAGATGTCGGCCCCGACGGTTCCACAATCTTCAGCTTCAAACACTCCGGCTCTGACACCTCGAGTTGGGTCGGAGGAGGAACGGAAGAAGCAGGAAGGATTTTGGATGGTTCCAAAGCCATGAGGGTCGACCCCGACAAAAGTTTGGCCAGCGCAGGTGTCTGCAGAAGCCTCTGCACCACACAATCCACATCCATGTCTGAAAGCCTTGAGGACTGAGAAGAGGCTACAGATGACGCCACTGTTTGGAGGATAGGTGACTTGAGGGTAGGAGATACCGGCTCCTACTAACAACAACCATCAGTTCCAAAACCTGTGGAGCCAAGGCAGATGGTTTATCTGTCACTTTAGACACTAAATAGGGAAGGGAGTTTTTAACTAGGCCTAATAAAATGGCCATACAATGAAGAAATGGTCCTATGAACTAAGGAGTGCACAAGCACTATGGATAATTCTCCTGTATCAAGTAACTAATCTAAAGTACTACTACCTAAATTTGAAAGAAAAAAAAATAACAATAAGTATAATAACAAGAAAAATACTTAAATTTCACTGGCCAGAGCTGGTGAAACGCACCATCTGTTGCAGCGGCAAACAAGATCTGAGGGAAGCACCAGTGCATCATGGGATAGGGAGTAGGCCACTAGCTGGTTGAAGACCTCGAGCTTTTATATTTTGGCTGAGTTGGAGTCGAGGATCGGCTCCAAACCTATCAGTAAGAATGAAGGCGAGATGGAACAACATCACATCAGGGATTTTGAGAGTCAAAGTGAGTGAAAGCTAGTGGAGGTGAGTATACAGGAATATTAATTGCTATTCTTATTTCACTGCTCCTGGACATGCATTGTAATATTTATGTTTTGCTTGCATTTGCCAAGTGGAACTCCAATTTTACTGTTGGGACATTTGCTGTATTTATCACCAAACCTATGAACACTATTTTTTCACTGTACATATTAAACCACTGCTCTTGGTTTTGTTCGCTCACACAGCATTAGTGATACCTCGCAGATCACAGTACAACTGTCTATCTGTAAATACCCTGTTAAAGTATAAAACAAATAACATTAAGAATTTACCTTACATGCCTTCAGTCAGGAACAACACTTCAGGATGTACAAACAAAAACATTTTATTTACAGCGCTGGGAGACTATCTTCATAACAGTTGGTAAATCAGTCTCCCTGAACAAAGAAAAACTGCATCTTTTATACATTTTTCTTATCAAACCAACCATGCAAACTTTTACATTTAAATGACTGCAGCAATCAATGACTTTGAAAATGTTCTCATCCCTTGTGATTCTCACCTCGGACGTCACGTGAACACCTTCCTTTATATGACCCACCTGCTTCAAGGGGTTTTCTTTTCTGACCTTGGATGCTTTAAACCTTCCCTAGCAACAACAAACTCCTAGCCTGAAGGAGTCAGGCTAACAAATTCCTTTTATAGTAGTTAACATGCCTCTAACATGCCTCTGCTCCTACAACACTTACTTCTCCTTGTTACATTATAAAAGAATGCAGTTAAAACACAGCAGTAACTTCAGCTTATGAAGCTGTGCTTTTCCACAGCCCTGCATACAAGTTATATTTGCTTTTAACAAACATATTATAGCATCATTAATAAAACTGAAATTAATATACATTTTTAATAAGCTGATCGTGTCCCATAACAGTTTCCCCCCTTTGACAATATCAGTGTCATACAGTACATCTAATTACATTTTTATTTTTCTTAACTTGATGAAATAAGCTTTAACATCACAATAATCATCTATTAAAACAGAACTGCCATTCATTGGTATTTGCAGTGGCATTTCATGTGCAGGTGAGGTTAAACATCTTGTTATTACAGCCTTCAAAATAGAAAATATTAAAATGATCACAAATATAATAAAAAGTACAACGACAATATCCTGGATTAATCTAGTTCCCAAGTTACCAAAAATATTGCCCAACCATCCAAAAAGTGTCCATTGTTTTGATGTGCTGTCCAAATCTCTGGCCCTTTGCTCCATGAAATTTGACAGTTTTTCTTGTACATCATGATAGTCACTAATATATGAACAGCAACCACTTCTCATACATGTCGAACAGAGCACCTCACTGGTCCTCTTCAAGAGAGATCTTGACGAGTGGATGGGAAATAGAAAATTCACCCCGGGGATCACTCCAGTGGCTCTACTAGACAGAGACACTGGAAACTAAAGTTGGGTGGCACAATGCCAGGGTAATCCTATCGGCTAGCTTGTAAAGGCTCCAGGGCCATTAGCCTAGTACAGACCTAGGAGGGCACATAACCCCCTTTTGGAGCAAGCATTATATCAAGTGCCAATCGATTCTGTAACACCACAGTTCGCATTTCAGTCATTTCTCGATTTGCCATCCTGGTGTGATGCGAAGCTTTGTTGGCTACCTCCTGTAGAATCTAAACAAGCATGGTGATTTCAAGCATTGTCCTTTGCACTCCATACCCAGGATTAAAGACTGAAAATACTTGCTCTGCCCAGTGGACTGCTCACTTATTTCTCAGTCTACCGGCTGGTGGGTTTTCAAAATGCTGAATAGCAGGAGTAATATAGCCCACAAAGCAACATCCAGACCAGTCTGTAGGTAACCAGGGGTAGGCACGATCACCACAGATGTAGTAATGATCACTTATGATGCCCATGCCACGTCCCAGTCATAACTTTTTAAGTGCAAAGATTCTAACACACTTTCATGTCTGGTGTCATTACATTTGCTTTTTCCTACTTGTACAGTCCCATTTTTGGCATAACATGTGTCCCCATGATGTGTGGTTGCAAACTGAAGAGATACAACCTTTGAAAAATCAGTTACATTATGCCAGGTTAGAATGATGTTATTAAGGTCCTTTTCAAATGATACCTGTGATGCAGGGATGGAAATCATAGGAATATCTGCCTTAGAATGATGAGGTATATGCAGACATATTCAACAGTTTGTTATATTTAGATTTATGACATACTGCCGAAGAACCAGAAAGAAACTATTTTCTCTTCACCAGTTTATAGAAGGAAACAGCAACAAAAACAAAGCGAGTGTACCTGTCGTCACTGGATTCTTCATGAACTGCTACTGAAGTTGCCTTCCTCACTGGGCAGATGATTTATCTGTCACACCTCGATCTCCTTCTGTTGGCTGCAATGATTCGTCTGGGGTCCCCACACGGCAGGTCTTCTTGCAATGAGAAGAATGGATCCACGTTGGGCTGAGGCCGTTTTACCTCTGGAAATTTTTTACGTAAACACAATCACCTGGTTGTAGCTGATGACAGGGCTGGTCAGGTGGTTTGGGTAACGCTGCTCTTACTGTTTGATGATACTGATGTAAAATACGAATCAAGTTCTGACAGTAAGTAATCATGGCATTACCTGACGAGGTTAAATCGGCATTTCCCACGGAAAGGATAGCTGGAAGGGCAATGGGTCTTGCCATTAATATTTCATACGTACTCAACCTCCTGGTGGTATTCAGTGAGGCTCTCATACTCATTAATACTAAGGGGAGGGCTTCATGCCACTTTAAGTGGGTTTCAGCACAAATCTTCAAAATTTTATTTTCAGGGATCCTATTTACCCTTTCCACTAATCCAAATGACTGTGGATGGTTGGGACAGTGAAGACTCAATTTAGTATTAAACATTTTACAAAATTCCTTTACTAAGGAATTATTAAAATGTGTTCTCTGATCACTATTGATAGTACATGGTATACTAAATTGTCGTATATATTCATACATATTTTTTTTTTTTATAACTGTGACTGCATTAGCTTTGTGACAAGGGTAAGCTTCTACCCATGCTGAGAACATACACACCATCACCAAAAATAAATTGTAGATTACTAGTCCTAGGCATCTGGATGAAGTCCAGCTGCATGTTAACAAAAGGTACCCAAGGTGGTGGTAAACATGCAGTCTTCCTGTTGGCACTTTTACTAACATTATACTCTTGACATACAGCACAATTATTTACATACTGAAGTATCAAAGAGGAGACATGAGGGGCATAACATCTTCGGGTAATTTGATTAAATAAAGCTGTCTTACTTGCATGGGCCGGTAGATGACATGCCCTTACCAGGTAAGGTAGCAAAGAGGCAGGCGGCACCAGTGAGCTATCTGGATGTCGCCATATGCCGTCAGAAGATTTAATACATCCATCCTTGAGCCATCACTGAACTTCTCCCTGTGATGCTTCAGCCTGAAAAGCTGACACCTTTTCAAAATCAAACACATCATTACTGCTGTAGTTTGTTATGGTTAACATACACAGATTTTGGCAACAACCTACTACTGCTTGTTTAGCAGCCTGGTCTGCCAAATGGTGCCCTTTGTTACAACATCTATGCCTTTTTGATGTGTACAACATTTGATTACAGACGGTCTCTTAGGCAGCATCTAACAATGATTTTATGTACCCTGAATTTTTAATTTGAATTCCTGAAGAGGTCAAAAACCCTCTCTCTTTCCAAAGTTGCCCAAAATCATGTACCACCCCAAAAGCATAACTGCTGTCTGTAAAAATATTGGCCACTTTGTCTTTGGCTAACTCACAAGCTTTTTGCAGGGCCACTAATTCAGCTATTTGAGCAGAGTGAACATCCTCTAATCTTTGATGCAACAATACTGTCTTTTGGTGCAGACTGCTATTCCTGCAGTCAACTTCCCCCTTTGATTTCTTCCACAGGAGCAGTCCACAGACAAGTTCAGGTCAGCATTGGGTATAGGAGTGTCCTTTAACTCCTTCCTAGAAGAAAGCAAATAGTTAGTTACACACACAATCATGCTCTTCACCATCCTCAGCAGTGGGCACCAGAGATGTAGGATTTAGAATGTGACTGCAGATCAGAGAAATAGATGGATCAGAAAGAAGCATAAGTTTATATTTAGCTAGACATGCAGTCGACAGTGGTTGAGTTTTCATTTTAAGCAAAAGAGAGGATACAGAATGAGGGACAGCTACTGTGAGATCATGCCCGAGCACCAGCGATTGTGCAAGATTAACTAGAATGGCAGCAGCGGTAATTGCCCTTAAACAGGGTGGAAAACCCTTTGCAACAGAATCAAATGCCATGCTGTAATAAGCTAAAAGACGATAGCTGTCCCCATGTTTCTGTGCAAGTACTCCTTGAGCAAATCCATTTCTTTCATGACAGAATAAAATAAAAGTTTTATCATAGTCTGGTAACCCTAAAGCTGGGCCAGTAGCTAAAGCTTGTTTCAAATTCTGAAAAGAATTTTCCTCTTCACTATCACTGGGAACAGCTGAAAAAGACGACGACTATTCCAAAGGAGAGCCTCTGGTGTATTCTGCTTTAAAAAAAATTGTCCAAGCTTTGGCAATCTCTGCATAGTTAGGGATCCACTGTCTGCAGTATCCTGTCATATCTAGAAAAGATCAAAGCTGTCGCTGAGTAGTCAGACGTTTGGCCTTAGATAGGTTCATAGGTTCATAGGTTCATACTAGGCTATCTGCCCGAGGGCATTTACAAGCCTAGCCCATCGTTTTGTGGCTTACGCCACCCCTTTAGTATGGGGAACTATACCCATTATTTTGCTGTGCCTCTGTCGAGCAGTGACACTGAGGTAATCCCTGGGGTATATCTGCGATCTCCCATCCATTGGTCAAGATTTCTCTTGAACAAGGCCAGCGAGGTGCTCTGCCTCACATGTACCGGGATTTTGTTCCACAGCATAGGGAGTCTTTGGGTGATGAATCTATCCCTCCAGCACGTCCTATTAATAGCCGTGTCAAGGTTTAAGTCTCCGCCCTTGTGGCTCTGATGGATCTAGATTTTTGAGGTGAAGCATATTCATCAAATCTGGGTTTGACATGGCCTTGTATGTTAGGCAAAGGTCACCTCTGAGCAAGCTGGCGACTGAATAGAGCTGGAGTTCTTTCAGTCGGGCAGCATAGGACAGATTTTTGAGACCCTTTATCCTTTTGGTGAGGAACTTTTGTGGCCTCTCCAGCTGCTGCAAGTGTCGGGTCTGATACATTCCGAATGGGGCATTGTACTCGATCATTGGTCTGATGAGTGATGAGTAAAGGGAGACTATGACCTCCCTTGATCTAGATGAGAATCCCTTCATGATAAGGTGGGCAATGTAGAAGGTCTTCCTAACTACTTTAGCTACATGGGTGTCGAATGACAGACTACTATCAACCTGGGTCCCCAGGTCCCTGATAACTTCTTCTGTGCTCAGTGGATTGCCACCTATTTGGTAGCTAGGGGTAACCTTGTTTTTCCCGAAGGGTATGACTATGCATTTTTGGCATTTAACTTTAGGCCGTGGCTCTGGCACCAGTTATCCGTTTCTGTGAGACCCTTCTGAAGGATATCTGTGTCAGATGTGTTTTCTACTATGGCGCCCAGTTTGCAGTCATCTGCAAACTTTGTCAGCCATAACCCTCCTGTGTTTGCTTGTACTTCGGAAAAGTAGATGCCAAACAAGAGTGGGCCCAGGACTGAGCCCTGTGGGACACCACTTGTGACAGGCTTTGAGTCTGACATGGCGCCAGCAGCTCTGACCCTGTGGGTTCTATCACTCAGCCAGTTTGCAACCCATCTTGTGATGTATGGGTTGACATTTAAGCTGATGAGTTTTTCAATGATACCCGAATGGGGTATTGTATCGAAGGCCTTAGCCAGATCGAGGTAGGCTGTATGGACTGCCTTTCCCTCATCAATGGCTTTGGTGACTGTTTCGAAAAAGTCAACCAAGTTTAAAAGGCATGATCTGCCTTTGACAAAGCCAAACTGGGTTGGATCCAAAGTCTGCAAATTCCCTATGTCTTTATTTATGAGGTCCATTATGATCCTCTCCATGGCTTTGCAGATAAGGCTTGTCAAGCTAATGGGCGGTAATTTCCAGGGTCGGTGGAGGCACCGCCTTTGTGAAGTGGTACCACAGTTGCAGTGCGCCACTCCTGGAGTGCGTATCCAGAGGTAAGACTTTGATTAAACAGCTGTCCTAGCTGTGGGTTTAATTCCTCATTGAGTTCATAGAGCACACAGCCGGGGACACCATCAGGTCCCATGGATGCTGTGTTTTTTGCTTTGGAGAGAGCAGTTCTCACTTGGGCTGGAGATGTTTGGGGGCTGCAATCGTTTGGTATAGATATCTCTCCTTTTGGGGAGAAGTTTGCACTGAACCTGTCAGCCAGTATGTTGGCAATGTCTGTAGGATCAGTAATCTTCACATCATTTTGAACTAGCTCTGAGCATATCTGGGAGTTTCCTCCCAGGTTTCTAACATAGCTAAAGAAGGCCTTATGATTGTCTTTTGAGTCTTTAGCTATTCTTCTCTCGAAATTTGCTTTGGATGATTTTATGAGAGCTCTTAGTTCTTTACTTATAGTGATCAAGGGTGTCTTACCTTTTAAGGATTTTGCTCTATCTTGTAGTAGCTTCCTCCTTTTGTTGTAGAGTTTGTTTATGGCTGGGGTCCACCAGACTGGACGCTTGCCTTTGGTACAAAGAGTCTTTGTTTTGCTTGGGATTGCCTTATCCATGCAGTCCTGCAGGTGCTGGTAGAAGGCATTTGTAAGTGATTCAGCGGCTTGAGTACTGTTTTCCGCCGGCTCAGGGGCCTTAAAGGAGACCACACTAGTCTTTAGAAGTGTGAAGTCGGCTTTTGAGAAGTTCTTTACTGTGGTCTTTTTATTTCAGGTGGGGGTGGGATGAGGACCTCCAGCGAGATTAGTTTGTGGTCTGATCTCACCAGTGAGGGGTACACCTCCGGTGTTGAACATTGTGCTCCCATGTTCATGATGATGAGATCAAGTATGTTATCTCCTCTTGTGGGGATGGTGACTAGTTGTTCCATGGCATTTGAGTTTATGAATTCCAGGAACTTTTGGGCTAAGGTGTTTGGGCTTGAGTAGTGTTCCCAGTCTATATTAGGGTAATTCAAGTCACCTAGTATGATGGTGTTTGGTGATACATTTATCCCCTCTAGTGTTTTCAGGAAGGCCATGTGAGGTTCCTGAGTTTGTGAGGGTGGCCTGTAACATGCTACAATTTGCAGAGCAGTCTTGCCTATGGTTAATTGCACCTGGATGGTCTCCGATGCATCGTGCGTTGCCACCAGTCTTGAGGTGTGGGTGTCCTTGATGAATATGGATACCCCCTCCTTTCTTGGTATTGTCCAGATTTTGGGGCGGAGCATGATATGAGGTAAAACCTGATAGCGCTGGGGTGCTCTCAGGAGCCTTGAACCAGGTTTCTGTCACAGCACAGACATCGATGTTCTCCATACTGAGAAGGGCCTCGAGTGCGTGCATTTTGAGATTTAGACTTCTGGCATTGAGCAGCATTACCCTTAGTTTTTTTCCTTTTTGTGTTCTAGGGTGGTAGGTTTAGAATTTGAGCCTTGCCTAAAAAGGCACTATGGGGTGGCAAGAGCCTTTGCCAATATCCGGAATCCCAGGGTGACAGGTGCAAGCCGTCCCTTGCGAGCAGCGTGGCTTGTCCAGCATGTCATCCCAGGCAGACATACACTGGATCCCCTTTGAATGACACCAGTGTTTAAGCCAATTGTTAAAGCTGATCATCTTATCTCTGTATTGTGGCATCATTCTTGGTGAAGGTAGGATACTGCTCAAGGTCAGGGTCATACCTGTCTGGGCTACATAATCAGAGAGCTCCTCAATGTCTCTTTTCATGTAGTCCAAGGAGGTGCGTCTCAGGTCGTTTACACCAGCGTGGACAATGACTGAATCATATTTGTACCTGCTGTTGAGAGACCTGAGTGCTTGCGTTATGTGGCGGATTCTAGCGCCCGACAGGCAGCTTACTGTGACCTTCTCCTTACTCAGTCTGGTGGCGGGGCGTCAGTGTGTCTGACTATGGAGTCACCAATGACTAGTGTGTCTGGCATTGTGTTTGGCCTTAAGGGCTGTGACTGTTTGACACTCTGACTGTGAGGTCTATGTGTTGCAGGTGTTGTGTTCTGAGGTGGTGGTTGTTTGGGTGTCTGCTTTGGTGGCCTCTGCTGTTTGGGTAGATTTTGATCAGAGCCTCCGAGTATGTCTTTGTGTGTTTATGTGTATGATTTGAGGTTGTAATGGTAATATGTGAGACTGGGTCTATAGTGTGTGTGGTAACCTTCTCCTCCTGACTGGTCTTGCCAGTCCTATGTTGAGAGAGCTCAGCCTCCAGTTTGGCCGTATAGTTGCATCTCTCGCATGTATTTGTGTTTTGTGGGAGGAGGAGAGGGTTGTCTGTGTACATGAGGCAATTGTAACATTGCCTCAATATTCCCAGGTTCACCAGCTGAGCAGGAGAGGACACTAGCAACTGATCCTCGACATGCTAGAAGGAATAGACAAAAACTTTAAAAAGATTCCGGGGCGTGGGTGACCGAGAAATGGGGGTTGCCTTTTGGGGTACTATCTATGACAAGAGTGCGTATCAAGGTAATAAGTACTGTAGGAGCAAGTGCTACGTTTAACAGATAGAGAATAGTCTACTTGGAGTCAAGTAGAGATGATCTTTTTAATTATAGGATACGCTGATTAGATCAGTAGTATAGTTCGAGGAAGGTAGTTTTAAGGGAAAATTTGAAGAGTGGACTTTAGGTAGCCCGAATAGTTTAAACCTGCTTAACCGGCGCTGCCCTAGTGTGCAACAGTAGCAACTCCGCGCTAAATCGGGCTAAATCGCGCTAAAGCGTGCTTTATAGCAGGGGGCTGGAAAAGACAGGAAATGACCCAAATTGGCCAACAAACCACAAGTCACTGCCCTAAACCACTCCTCTGAGGACAAATGAAGGAGTTATGGAAATGACCCCTAGTGGCCAATAAAACTACAGTTTCAAGTCAGTAACCACCTCTCCGGGGGGCAGGGAAGCTGCTCAATGTTAGTCACTGCCACTGATAAACACAGAGACCCTCCTTCAGCCCAAGCAAAAATGGCCTCACAGAAACTTTCAAACAGTTCAGGAACAGCAAGCCTGTAACTGAACTTTTTTAACTCTCAGAAAAGTGGGAAAAAAGCAAGATTTTTTTTTTGTTTTGTTTATTACAGAGATAGCAGAGGTTCACAAGTAATATCAAGTTATAACAGTGCAGTAAATGACCCCACACAAGAGTGCTAGGTCAAGGACAGAAAATATGCAAGTTTTAAGAAAAAGCGATTTAAAATTAAGTGCAAACAGGAAATTCAGCAAACAGCTTTTGGTTGTGCTCTAAATACAGCTACTAATACAGAAATCAAGTTTAACAAGCCAGAAAATGCTCAAGCTAGGCAGCTATGCAGAAAAACTTAGCAAATAAACAGAGAAAAATACTTAAAATCTCAAAGTGGCTCCTTCTTCTCTCAGCGTTTTTCCTCTTGGAGGGTGCTTCACCAACAGCCAACAAGCCTGAAAAGACGCTCAAACCACGAGGCAACTAGGTTTTAAGAGGAAGATGAAGGAGTTATGGAAATGACCCCTAGTGGCCAATAAAACTACAGTTTCAAGTCAGTAACCACCTCTCCGGGGCAGGGAAGCTGCTCAATGTTAGTCACTGCCACTGATAAACACAGAGACCCTCCTTCAGCCCAAGCAAAATGGCCTCACAGAAACTTTCAAACAGTTCAGGAACAGCAAGCCTGTAACTGAACTTTTTTAACTCTCAGAAAAGTGGGAAAAAAGCAAGATTTTTTTTTTGTTTTGTTTTTTACAGAGATAGCAGAGGTTCACAAGTAATATCAAGTTATAACAGTGCAGTAAATGACCCCACACAAGAGTGCTAGGTCAAGGACAGAAAATATGCAAGTTTTAAGAAAAAAACGATTTAAAATTAAGTGCAAACAGGAAATTCAGCAAACAGCTTTTGGTTGTGCTCTAAATACAGCTACTAATACAGAAATCAAGTTTAACAAGCCAGAAAATGCTCAAGCTAGGCAGCTATGCAGAAAAACTTAGCAAATAAACAGAGAAAAAATACTTAAAATCTCAAAAGTGGCTCCCTTCTTCTCTCAGCATTTTTTCCTCTTGGAGGGTGCTTCACCAACAGCCAACAAGCCTGAAAAGGCGCTCAAACCATGAGGCAACTAGGTTTTAAGAGAGGAAGATGAAGGAGTTATGGAAATGACCCCTAGTGGCCAATAAAACTACAGTTTCAAGTCAGTAACCACCTCTCCGGGGGGCAGGGAAGCTGCTCAATGTTAGTCACTGCCACTGATAAACACAGAGACCCTCCTTCAGCCCAAGCAAAAATGGCCTCACAGAAACTTTCAAACAGTTCAGGAACAGCAAGCCTGTAACTGAACTTTTTTAACTCTCAGAAAAGTGGGAAAAAAGCAAGATTTTTTTTTGTTTTGTTTTTTACAGAGATAGCAGAGGTTCACAAGTAATATCAAGTTATAACAGTGCAGTAAATGACCCCACACAAGAGTGCTAGGTCAAGGTCAGAAAATATGCAAGTTTTAAGAAAAAAACGATTTAAAATTAAGTGCAAACAGGAAATTCAGCAAACAGCATTTGGTTGTGCTCTAAATACAGCTACTAATACAGAAATCAAGTTTAACAAGCCAGAAAATGCTCAAGCTAGGCAGCTATGCAGAAAAACTTAGCAAATAAACAGAGAAAAAATACTTAAAATCTCAAAAGTGGCTCCCTTCTTCTCTCAGCGTTTTTTCCTCTTGGAGGGTGCTTCACCAACAGCCAACAAGCCTGAAAAGACCTTATTGCATCAATACGAGATGGTAACACTTGCCTGCTCCCCTGACATATTAAATGACCAGATAACATACCTTAGATGACCACACTTGCAGTTTTTCTCTAAACACCTTGTGTCTCTTCTCTGCAAGGATAGTCAGAAGATGCAGGGTGTCCTGCTGACATTGCTGAAAGGAATTTGATGCTATTAGTAAATCATATACGTACTGAGCTAACACAGACCCACCCGGAAATATTACATTCTCTAAATCTTTTTTCAGAATTTGGGAAACTAATGAAGGGGATTTGGTGTATCCTTGTGGTAACCATGTCCAGACATACTGCTGTCGCTGATACGTAAAAGCAAACAGAAACTGACAGTGTGAATAGGTATAGAAAATAATTCTGAACATAAATCTATTATGTGAAAGTACCTCGCTGTAGGAGGTATGCAACTCAGTATTGTTGCTGGATTTGGAACAAAAGGAAAAGCATGCAATACTGCATTATTTATAGCCCTTAAACCTTGTACAAATCTATAAGTATCCTTTCCTGGCTTTGTTACTGGAAAAAACAGGAGTATTACAAGGGCTTTTAGCTGGTATTATTATTCCTTGTTGTATCAGAGACTGAATTATAGGTTTGATTCCCTGCTCTGCTTCCAGCTTTAGTGGATATTGTGGAATTCTAGGGAGAGGTTTTGATGGGTTTAATTTTATTTTTACTGGTTCTGCTGATTTCAGTATACCTACTTCACTTGCATGTTTAGCCCACAAGTTGACAGGTACCTGCTGAAGTAACTTTTCATCTGCCTGTATGATTTGAACAAGCTGTTTCCTCAGCTTCTGCTAAAACTGCCAACACTTCCCCCTCTGATTCTGTCAGAACATCCAGATACACCCCTTCTGGGGTACAGTAAATAGTACAACCCAACTGCTTAACAAATCTTTTTCTAGCAGATGTACTGGTGCAGCAGTACTCACAAAGAAAGAATGCCTTTTTTTTGATCGGACCTAAAGAAATGGGGACAGGTTCCGAAACAGGATATGTAACAGTAGCATTTGTCACTCCGACTGCCTTTACTTTATGCTTTGATACTGGTATTTGACTATCTGAAGTAATTTTTAATACTGACCTAGTGGCTCTAGTATCCACTAGAAATGGGATTTTGTTTGAATTTATTTCCATCTTAATGTAGGGTCTGTTTTGATCTATTGGCAGTAGAGGATTAAGATTTACTTCTGTGTTATTTTCTTGACCTAGTCAGTATGGGACTTTCTGACTCCTTCCAATGTGAGGAGGTGGTGGGGGAAAACTGCATTACTATAATTTGGTTGCCAATCAGTCCAAGTATTTTGGAGACTCTGCATTTGTCTGTGTGGGCATTCTCCTCTCCAATGTCCTGCCTCACCACAATTGAAGCAAGATGTGTTAGATGAAGCCGGAGGCCAACCAGCTGCACCTTGTTCCCCTCAGCCAGCACTTTTACTAAATCCTCTAGCAATTCCTCTACTCCTTCCTCTATTTTTGCCTCGAGCCCTCGGGTTTTTCAGTTGCCTGATTTGTAAAGTTAACAGCTTATCCTCAGCATCCTTTCTCCATTTTTTCTAATACTCTGTACAGTGATTTGCAGCACTCAATAAAGGCTCTAAGTCCTTTCCTTGCCAATCTATGAGCACTTGCTTTATTTGATTTTGTACAGGGGCTTGCAGACCCTGCACAAAGGCTGCTGCAATATCCGGCTTAGCTTGCTCTTCTGGGGTCTAGTATTCCTGAATGTCTAGCAAATACTGTTTTAAGGCGACTCAAATAGTCTGCAGGGCCTTCCCCTTTATTCTGTTTGCATGCCTGTATTTTAGACCGGTCAGTCCCAACTTGAAACACGTCCGTAATTTTGTTTAACAATGCTGGCCGTTTATATGTTAATGCATTCTCTGTGAGTAAAATCCATTATCTCAGCCTTCTCCAGTAACTGCTTTTTTATTTCATCTGAAGTGACTACCCTAAGCAGCTGATTTACATCCGTCAAAGTAGGATTGTAATACTCTATTACAGTTTTTAATTCTTCTTTAAATTTTAATGGATCTTCCCTAATATTTGGAAAACATTTAGACATTCTATGCAAATCAGCAGGGGTCCAGGAACGATGAACAAGTTGTCTATTATTAGCTCCTAGAATTTCCCTGAGAGGAGCCAAAAGATGCCCTCCAGAGGTTGTGAACTCCTGTTGTACCCTGTCATGTCAGTGTGTATAATGAGATACAGGAGTATCAAATAATAATGTCCTTGTTGGGGAAGTAGAAGCTATCTGAGAAGGACAGGAAAAAGAACCCCCCTCGACTGCAGATGCCCGTTTAGAAGATGAAGATTGAACAGGGGCACTAGTCTGAGATGTACCAGTATCATGCGGACTGGGTGTCCAATGGACAGTGGACCAAAAGGTAGGGGTCTGAGAAACAACAGTGTGTTGTACAGGAGGTACTCATACTTGTGCATATGGGGGTGGGGGTGCAATAGCTACTGGAGGATTATCATCCTATTTAGAAGTTTCTGCTTTTTGGCCATCCTTAGTTTGTTCCAAACCTGCTAAGGCAGGATAAAGGGATCCCGTTTTACTAGTCTGTACTGCCTTTTTAACTTCTTTTACCTGTTGCAACAATTTCTTATTAGCATCCTGCAACCCTCTTGTTGCTGACTCTTTTTTCCTTTTAAGTGCTTCACTGCACCAAAAATAAAATGCTGTAATTTGCTCCCCATTTACTTTGCTTTTCTTTTCTTCCAAAATACCTTTAATGTCATCAATTTAGTCTGATCATAAGTTCCATTTAATGGAAATATCCCACCAGAACAATTTTTAGTAAGCTGAAACCAGTCATGCAAATACTTACAACTTGCTTTCCCATAGTTAAAATACATAAATATGCAGGTGGTTCCCTTCTCAGCATCCTACAACCCTCTTAATGCTGACTCTTTTTGCCTTTTAAGTGCTTCACTGTACCAAGAATAAAATGTCATTTGCTCCCCATTTACTTTGCTTTTCTTTTCTTCCAAAATACCTTTTAATGTTATCAATTTAGTCTTCTCACAAGTTCCATTTAATGGAAATACCCCACCAGAACAATTTTTGGTAAGCTGAAACCAGTCATGCAAATACTTACAACTTGTTTTCCCATAGTTAAAATACATAAAATATGCAGGTGTTCCCTTTTCAGGGATTTGTTCTTGCATGCTTATCTTTGCTCCCATTTTTCTAAGTTTATAAATAAATAAAATAAAAAAATGTTAGGTTTATCTTACAAATTCTGGATCCTGGCAGTTTTGAGGACAGAAAAGAAGTGCAGTAATCGTCACACCATACAGGGAGGGAGGGGTAGGAAGTCTGTCAGCATGCAACAGAGGAGAGGTTTCAATCAGCCTTTTCCCACAGCACCCCCTTGCTTTCATCCTGGCACAAGCTCAAAAGTTATAGCTCCAGCACTGTGATAGAGATAATGGGGTGGTCAGGTACTGTGTCCAGAACTGACCACTCTTTTGGACCCTTTGAGGGTACTTTTACGCAATCACACATTTAGCGTGCTGTGGGTTCATGAATTTATTTTAACAATGCACACTTTTATGTCCCATCATGCTGTTGGCTCAATAACTTGTTTTAACAGTTTATAGTCTATGTCCCAATCAAGTTGTGGGCTCATGAACTTGTTTTAACTTTATCTTTAACTTTTTTCTTTTTTTTTTCTTTTCTCTCATTTATTCATCTACTGACAGAATAAAACATCTCTCATACCTCTTACCTTTCAATCATGAGGGTACCGCCCTTGACAGAAGGTGTCTCCATGTGTTAATTGGTCCTTTACTGTGTGTGCATATACATTTACTATTCTCGTTTGCTGTGGGGGTCCTCCCACTATTACTTTGTATACCTTACAAACAAATCAGTCAAACAAAAACACAGTCATTCACTTATTCTATGTTTTGCTAAAACTGTCTAAAAGAGAAAAACACAAACCAACCCTTTTCCCTTACAAAACAATTTCCCTGCCAAGGCTAGCATGTTTGCACACCCTAAATAGCTGCACATCTGAGCCTCTGACTATTCCATACAAAGCAGTGTGGAATTCACAGAAAATCTGGTATGGGCCCTATTCCAGAACTGCCTTGCAGCAATACCAAAGTTTAGATCTGAGTCATGACACCAAAATGTTAAAGTAGAAAATAAATAATATTAAGCATTTACTTTGTATGCCTTCAGTCAGGAACAATACTTCAGTATGTGCAAACAAAATTTTTATTTACAGCACTGGGAGACCATCTTCATAACAGTTGGTAAATCAGTCTCCCTGAACAAAGAAAAAACTGCATCTTTTATACACTTTTCTTAGCAAACCAACCATGGAAACTTTTTACATTTACAATGACTGCAGCAAATCAAGGACTAAGAAAATGCCTCCCTCATGATTCTTGCCTTGGCCTTCACATGAACACCTTCCTTTACATGACCCACCTGCTTCAAGGGGTCTTGTTTTCTGACCTTGGGTGTTCCAAACCTTCCCTAGCAAAACACACTCCTAGCCTGGAGGAGTTAGGCTAACAAATTATTTTTACAGTAGTTAACATGCCTCTGCTCCTACAACACTTACTTTTCCTTGTTACATATTAAAAGAATGCAGTTAAAAGACAGCAGTAACTTCAGCTTTTGAAGCTGTATTTTTCCACAGCCCTGCATACAAATTATATTTGCTTTTAACAATTATATTATAGCATTATAAACGAAACTGAAATTGATATGCATTTTTAATAAGCTGATCTTGTCTCATAACAACACCCATACATAAATTCAGGACTTGCTTACTTTTAAGTTGCCATGTGCACCAGTTTCTTTCCCTTTCACAGTATCCATAGATCCCAAAAGGGAATAGCAATAAAGGCTCCATGTAGTCACTGAACATAAATGGTTTGCATGCTATCAAAGAAAAACTGCGAACATAGAACCTCATATACTTAAAAACTCAGTAATACAGTTTTGTTTTTCTGGCAGTAATGGGACAATGTAAAAGAAACAAAAATGTTTACAAATATTAGTTATCTGACCTTAGTACATTCAGAAATGTCAACAGCCATGTGCATACTTGTTAGATTCCATAATTCAACTTAAGTAAAAAAATCTGCCTTACTGGTCCCAAACACGTATTCTGAACAAGGTGTCAGCCCTTGTCCTGTTCACTGGTGCTACAATT